>NC_135482.1:137691020-137993270 GCF_052094955.1 Ictidomys tridecemlineatus
GAGTCCTTCCTCTGGCTGGTGTTCGAGCTCCTCTCTGGAACCTCAGGGATGCTGGTGTTCTTCCCAGAGGGGCTTGTTATCAAATTCACATCTAGTTTCAGTAAGGGTGTTTTGTTAAATGGTCAAATCTGCACTGTGGGTTAGCCACACAAAATATTCCACCTACAAAGCATCTCAAAGATGTTTAGGAAAATGCGTCATGCATTCCCATTCTGTAAATCTTTTCATATTCTTTTGGAAAATTGTAGGATAAATTAATTCTCTCTGTTCCATCCATATATCACCTTCGTACACCCAGACTGTACAAAAACTTCTTTCTGTTTGACATTTCATACTCCGAGAGAGCTCCTTGATTTTTTTTTCTAAAACCTTTACATAACAAGTTAAAAATAATCTTCCTTGATGATTTAGTGGCATGAACTGAGATTAGAACTTCAAAGACAGTTGCACACGAGATGCACTTATCGTTCCTGCAGTCCCTTTAAATATTTTAAAATGTCATTTAAAAAATGTCATTGCCATTTATTTACTTCTTGTTGTTCTATATTTGGTTGTGTGGAACTCTTCGTTGTACCACTTTGAAAGACCTTCATATGTCCACTTAAGATAACAATTTATATTTCTGTGAAACCAAACTTTCTCTGTACAGAGGGAAGGTCACAGCTGACCAATCTTAATCTCATAATCTTTTTAAGAAACAAAATTAGCAATTTTATGTTCAATCTTGAGCAAGGGAGAAAATGCTTATTAAAAAATTGATGAGATACATCTGATATGTCAAACAGTTCTGCAATCGTTTTCTTTTTTAATGTGAGAGCTAGATCAAATCCCCCTCTACCCCCTCAAACCCTGCCCCATTGGTAAAAGCAAACTAGGAAAGGTAGGCAGGTTCCAAAAAATGTGTGCTGTTCATTATCTACCTGTTTCTCTTAATGTCATCTGTTTTAAGCAATAGCACTACTAACTTGGGTCACAATTAAGTAAGGTATTCTGTAATCTGTTTGCTGATAAACAAACTTTCCCATATTAGCTGGAGAAATTTCCTTTATCAGATGTCTATGTGCCAGGCCCCGTTTTAAGTGCTTTCTATATATGAGTTATTTTAATCCTCTCCCGACTCTGCAATAGTGTTATCACCTTTATTTTACAGATGAGAAAGCTGAGCCACGAGGAACATCAACAGACCAAGCCCAGGTCCCCTATAGAGCAAGGAGCAATTCCAGGACTTCATTTGCTCACAAGACTGTGCAGTGCATGTGTTCCCCTGGCATGTGTGTGGCTTCCATTTTAACAAGTGGAGGGGAGTGAAAGGAAGACAGCTAGGTGTGAACCAAAAAGTTTATCTGCTTGAAATCCACTGAACTTTTAGGATGCAGACAGAAACCAGAAATATCCAGCAAGAGTGCAGGCTGGTTTTCATGTCCTGGTTTTCATCAATATTTTTACACTATTCACTGGGAGCACTGCTATGGTTTGAATGTATGTGTCCCTCAAGAATTCACAAGTTGGAGGGTTGGTTGTTCTCCTGCTTGGTGATGTGAGGGGTGATGGCACCTTTAAGAGGCAGGGCCTAATCAGAGATTAGGGGTGGTGGCTTCCCTTGGAAGTGATTAAGGTAGCTTTTGTGGGATCCTGGAGCTTTTGTAAGACCTAGATCCTGACCCCTTAGTTTCTCTCTGGTTTCCTCTTGGTGATACGATCTTCTGCTCCCACATATGCTACTGCCATGATGCCATGAGGTCCTCACCAGAGACTGAATTGATGAGGCTGCTCCATCTTGGACTATCAACCTTCAAAACTATGAGCTAAATAAAACTCTTTATGAACTTAGTTTGCCTCAGGTATTTTGTTATAGTATTGAAAAACAGCCTACTATAAGGACATAAGAATCTTTAGTACAACAGATACATAGACAGTCAAATAAAAATTGGAAAATATTGTCAGGAATTTTTCTCCACTTTTGGAGAAACACAAAACGTCTCCACTGAGGCATTTATTGATTTTATCCTGGGCTATCTTTTCAGGCATGTTGATATAGTCAACTGCCTTAGATGATAGAGATAGTGTCTCCCTCAGGAGAAAAAGGAAGAATGTTTACTTTCCATTACAATAAAGGATTCAAGATCTCTAAGCTCGACATCCTACGTGTGCAGTGGTCACCTGCATTTTTTTTTATTTTTATTTTTTTAGCATCACCCTGTGGACACTAGGGCTTGAAAAACCAAAGCAAAAATAATGATACTCTGGCTATTGCTATAACTTATAGTAATAACATCTTTTAATTCTGACTTGAGCATCATATTTTCTATAAGCATTCATGAAACTATGGCAGGCTAACTGGTTATGTTGCCATAAGTAGGGTAAAATCTTAAACTCATTATCAGTCTTCATGTATATATACTATTACTGAAAATTGAATTATTTCTTAGATGATAATCTCATTACATTGATAGAGATGCTTGAGTGTTAGCTCTAATTTCTGTATATTAATCTGAATTATATAGTTTATTATCTGAAGACTTTCCATTGCAAATTTAATGATTACTACTTCAGACATTCTTTTTCCTTTTCCTATACACATTTTTAACACTCTCTCACTTTAGTAGTTTCACATTTAGATATTTTATCAGAAAAGAGAAAACATGCATAGGAATATGTCAATGAGAACTGAATAAACCATCTGGAATAGTATATGGGATATCATTTGGAGATCATTGTTTTAAACCATTACATCTCTGCAAGATGATCAAACTATATTTTGCCCCCATGAGCACAAAATATTTTATTCATCTGAGACTTTCCATTTAGTTTAGTAGCAAAGTGGTTTAACAGAGTTCTTGATTAGTATCAGGACACCCAACTTCTAGTCCTTACTTGGTCAAGAGTGCTATGTCAGCAAAGTGTCTCATTGTGTCTTTTATTAAAAAATGGGGATAATAAACCTTGCCACATACCTGCCTCACAGCAATATTGAGAATACTAATGAGAGTCTCTTGAGAGATCTTTAAATCTACAGAAGGAATATACTATATAAATATGCAGCACCAAATCGTATTTTAGAACTGGAAAAGCCCATAGCAAACTCTTGGGTGAATTCTCTAATTTTATAGGTAAAGAAAGTGAAGTCCAGAAAGGTTCCATGGCTAGTCCAAGGTCACATGATTGGTTAGGGCCTAAGAAAGAATAAGAAGCTGAGTCACCCAGTTTTTCTTTTTTAAAAAAGTTGCCTAGGTAAAAAAAAAAAAAAAAATTAACAATCCTATATTTCAAAAAGTTGGAAGAAAGAATTTTGAATATTTTTACCACCAAGAAATAATTCTTTGAGGAGATCCATGTTTAACCTGATTTAAGCATTACACAATCTATGCCTATATTGAAATATCACATAGTACGCCATAAACGTGTACCCCATAAATGTGAACAATTTTTCTGTATCGGTTACATTTAATAAAAAATGAACAATCTCATCTTTATTTGCAAGTATCATACAGATATTATTCCCTCAGTGTTTGGGCATAAGGCACATTGCTCCCCAGGGGCAAGTCAATTTGATAATTGAGGATTTTGCTTGCATTAAATGAATATTTGGTTTTTGGCAGTAGAACTGATTCTACCTGGGCAAACAATATTCTTAAAGATAATCTTGGAATAGCTGACTCCTTGGTTCAGTATGGAAGAAGTTTGTTAACCCTTTCAAGTGTCTGGAAGAATGACTAGGTTCAGTAGGAAGCACATATATGTGGGTATGTGGGTTTGCTGCTGTACCCAGACTCCCATATTTTCTCTTCAGGGGTTCCCTTGGTGTGATTGGTCTTCTCCAACTGCTTTGAACGTTTGCTCGTGTGCACTTGCCAAGCAGCATCAGCACCTCCCTGGACTCTGTAGTGCCAATGACAGCTGAGAGCTGTCAGACGGCCAAGACTCACTAGACTTGTTTACCCACATCCAGGTACAAACACTGGGGCCAGAACCTGCATCACTTGTCATGTTGATGCTCTTAATTAGGTACTAATTAAATAGTGTGGCTGGGAACTTCCTCTTTCTGTAGTACACAGAAATAGTTTGAAGCAAATGTTGTATGACCAAAACCAGACCATTCTGTTTAAGTCATCAGGAGCTTCCAGATGTCTTACATTAAGAGACCCTTATCTAATATTAGCATACCCAAGTCACAGTATGTTTGTTAACATACCATTTGGAAGTACAATTGGAAAACAATTTTGTCCTTTCAAGGTAACAGAGGTTTGATTTGTATTTGTTCCTTAATTCGGGAATTTCTGAAAAAATTCACAGGATTTATTGATTGGTTTTTACTGAACATAGGAGAGCAGGTGATGACCTTTAACCCTTTGTTGGCATGGCAAGACTCTCAGTTATGGTCCAGCATGAAGTTTCTTCAGAAAGACCAATACGGCTCTTACCTCCCAGTGTGGGCCTTAGGTCCCCAAGTCTTGTCTTACTTGCATGAAGTTCCCTCTAAATAGCATCTTTCTCAGTTGATCTAAAAAATGCCAGCTTCTGTGTTATCAGTTGCTGGATGGTTGGGGCCATGTGGCTTCTATGACTTGCGTGCCTATGTTCTTGTGTTCTTCCTCTGCCATGACCAGCCATGCACTGTAGTGTGAGAGGAACAATTCACATGCAACAATGGGCCACCTCCCTCTGTACCCCCTGACCGCCAGAAACTACTTTACAGAGTGCCATGATATTATTAACGAGACATCATTAATCGTCACCTGGCACCTGCAGTTCAGGGCCATTATTTGTTTCTCACTTTAGTGCCAATATTATGGAGATATATATATACACACACACACATATATATATATATATATATATATATATATATATATATATATATACTATTTATTTAATAGGTCATAGGTAATGGTTTCCTGCATCAAAGGTGCTCTTGCCTTAATTTGGACCAAATAATAATTTGGACCAAATAATAATTACTAATGATGATATTAATAATATATATTTAAATATATATTATTCATATGACATATCAAATGTTTAAACTTGCCACTGTAAATGGGATCTTTTATTTTTAAAAATACTTTCTTTACCTACTTTTTAATTAGAGGGAGAAGATAATATTCTGCAAAAAGCAATTGCATTAAAATGTTTTAATTGTTCATCAGTGATGGAGTAAGTAAGGTTTGCTAATATGTACTAACGAATACAATATGGCAGTGAAAATGATGATTTATGTTCACATTTACTGAGCTAAAAAAGAGTACTACAACATATTTTTGAGAGAAAAATGTATTAAGGAATTCCACGTACTGTGATATAACTAATGTAAAACCATATTCACTTGACCACTGAGTTACATTCCAAGGCCTTTTTTATTTTGAAAAGAGTCTTGCTAATTTGTCCAGGCTGGCCTTGAGTTTAAGATACTCCTGCCTCAACCTCCCAAGTGGCTAGGATTTCAGGCATGTGCTGCCATGCCCAACTGGATATATGGATTTGAAGAGAGAACTACTTTTTGATACTTTCCAAAGTATTACTGGTTTATTTCTCAGTGTCTAGTTTTGGGATAATTTTTATGTTCTTTTGAACATTATTTAATTTTAAAATAGTATTTTGCCAAAAATGGTAATGCAATAAAATTCAAGCAGATAACAACATTAGAACTTTCATAAGGTTCTAATGAACTAAAATAAATATACAAAGTAAACCCTTATCATAATTTTTCCTTCTAAAATAATTCTTATGGATTTGATATACTGTTTATAGGTGGCCTGAAAAACAGTTTAAAAATTTACTTGTCTACTAAAATACAGCCAAATTGCAAAATAGTTAGTAATTCTATTTAAGCTGCAGCAGCCACACTGATAATGACACCTGAAGAAATGAAGTCCTGTCTGGACAGGACTTGGTCTAGATTCTACTGCTGAGCAGCCATACATCCTTGAGTTATTAATATTGCTCTGCTTCTTTCTAATGTAAAACAATATCACCTAATGTTTTATTGGCCATTTAAAAATTTCATTTGAAAACTTTAAGTTGTGGGTATTTAAATAAAGCATTTAAAAGTGAAAGAGATAAGTTGTGATGGCACATTTTTGTTTTCAACATTCATGTTACATTTATAAAGTTTAAATGTGGTAAGCCTGACAGCTAAAAAGAGGGAATTGAGACAGCCTCATACCTTTAATTTAATATAACCTTTGTGTTTATAATGATTTTTATGAATTGATAGAAGAGTTAGTGATCAAATTACAAGATTTCCTCATAAACATCATGGTCATTATTATTTTTTTATCACTGCCAGAACATTAGTTACTACATTGTTACTATGTGCCAAGTCTTATGCTTTATGTGAATGAATACTCATTACCAAATATTCAGGAAGTAGTCATTGATATGGAAATGGTGAAGCTCAGAGAGGCTAAGTCAATGGTCACACAGGTTAGAAAGAAGCTGGATTTGACAAGATCAAACCACTTCCAAAGTTCAAACTTCAAAGCATTATGATTCCATAATTCAATCTTGCAAAAATTTATTTCCAAGGACTTTATCTTGATTTTTCCTCGACTTTACTTCTCCTTTCTCACTATATCACACAGTTTTCTCTTCTAATCATTCCCACAATAAGTTACTTGAAATCTACATGTTAAGAGCAAAATTTGTCTAGCTATTCAGAAAAAAAAATGTTATTTGACAGTTTGGAAAATTTGACTCATCAGGATTTAAGCTGGCAGAGTTTACAGGTTGTGCAATCACTTCCTATGACAAAGAATGTTACCTAGGTCCAGACAAGTTAAGTGACTTGTCTGAAACTCACACAGCTTGCTTCAGAAAATATTCATCCAACATTTACTTTGTGCTAAACATTATTTTGCTTTATAAATATTAACTTAATCTTGGGCTGGGGATATGGCTCAATCGGTATTGTGCTCGCCTGGCATGCGTGCGGCCAGGGTTCAATCCTCAGCACCACATACAAAGATGTTGTGTCCGCAGAGAACTAACTAACTAACTAAATAAATAAATAATTTTAAAAAAACTTAATCCTAGTAAGAACTCTATGACGCAGGTCCAACTATTAATATCTTTATTTAACAGATGGGAAAACTGAGGCATAAAGAGAAGTTCAGTAGCAAGGCTATTGTCAATAGCTAGTAAGTTGTAGAGCTAGACTTGGCAGCTGAGTCAATCTTTGCTCTTAATCATTCCGCTTTGTTACTGGAGCAAGAAGCCAGGGCTCCTGGCTTCCAGCCATTTCTTCTTTCTACCATATTGGTAAATTGCTTTGGTTTGTGAATAGGAAGAACATGTCTGGAATCTGGAGTCAAATAATTTTCTACATTTTAGAAAGTAAACTCAAGGAATACTGTTATAAAACAGCGGCAGTCTGAAGGAGGACCGTGTATGTCTTGGAAATCGTGTGTCTCTGAAGCTATGTGCATTGTCAGGTGCCACTGTCTTATTGAAGATGGCCTTTCTCCCCACACCTGCTGATTTTCCATAATGCTAATACACCCCTGATGTTGACACTTGCTAGACTGCCCTTGCAAGCATAAATATTGGACAGACCGAAATTTGATTTTGGCTCATCTTTTACTTTGAATAAAGAGATCTAAAAATCAATCCTTAGAGTTGTGTTTCATTTTCTATGGATAGAGGTCAAATATATCAGGGCAAGGACAGTATTAAAGGTAATCTATGATGTCAAGGTAAGTGTATTAGGTCAGCAGTTTTTAAAATTCTGATTTGAATAGGATACACAAAGCTTGTATACTTTGTTTATTTTTTACATCCTGTAACAGACCTTTGTTAAATTTAGCATGAATTCATAAAAATAGCCCTAATGGTGTGTGTGTGTGTATATAATTTCATTTTTCTTATAATTGGTATCATTAGGGAAAATAACTTGGAGTTCCAAGGTCTGATTCAAGTTTAAAATTTACTAACTATATGATTTTTGGACAAGTTACTTTTTTTCTATGAAGTTTTGTTTCTTCGTCTATATGGAGGAAATAGAGTTGTGAGGATTGAATAAGATGGTACTTAATCTATTTTTGTTAATAGAAAATGCAATTTGTCATCAAATTAATATTACCACTCATTTAACATCCAGTCAGGATGTGGCAGCAAGTCATCTGCTGGGTTAGGATTTTTTTTGGATTCTAATCCAGGTTTTGTCACTATTCTCATTGTGTGAGCCAGGATAAATGTCTGCAATTCAATTTATTATACAATCAAAGAGTTGGAACCAGGAGAAATTGACATAAAATCCATAAAACAACTGTACCAAATATGTCAAATATATACAAATGCCGATTTTTTCCTTAAAAATAAAGTCTCCTAAGCTGATTATCTTCTCTCTAAATACACCACCTTTATTCTTCATCACCCGTTCTTTTAAAATTGAATACTCATGAATTATCTTGAACTTTCTTTCATGATTACTTGATAGGACAGTGATCATCAAGGTAACTTTACCTTCTGAATAATTCTTGAATTTTTGTTCCCTCTCTGTCTATACTGCTACTACCTTACGATATGCAAACTTGATGTGCCCATTTCTCCTTCTACCTCCCAGCTAAAGCATCCCCTAAAGTGCTCTGTGGCAATACAAAGACACTGATGAAAACATTTTTAAAAGACTTAAGAGCAACGTCATCTGCATATACTGCACTTTGATTTCTTGGATCTTTTTTTTTTCATTTTTATTTTTTTATTTGTTTTAATTTGTTACACATGACAGTACAATGACCTGACATATCATACATTTGCATCAGATGGGATATACTATCTCATTTTTCTGAGTATACAGGTTGCAGAATCACATCGGTCATGCATTCACATATATACATACAGTTATAATAATGTCTGTTTCTTGGGTCTTGAAGTGAAAAAACAACAAGAAAACAACAACAATATCAGAAGTTTCCCAGACCAAATTTCTAACATGGAAGCATCCTAATTGATAGCATTCCCTTCTTTAGATACATTCTAGTTTTCTCCCCATGCTTTTGAAAATGTGGTCTAATTTGGCCAGAAGTTTGTTAAATTGTGTCATGATGTTTAATTGTAGTCCATGAAACTCACAGAATTATTCCAGTTTTACAAAAATATGCTTAAGATTTTCCAGGGCAAATCCCCACATAATTTTTCTTTCTGAAAACGTCCTTGTTATACTGGCATTTTTTTCTTCCAAATGAACTTTAGATTAATTTTATCAAGAAACTTGATTGGCATATTCAATGGGAAAATCTTAAATTTTTAGATTAGGAAAGAATTGATAATGTTGCAGTATTGAATCACTTCATTGACTTGGTGTACTTTTTTTAAAATATTTTTTTTATTTGTAGTTGGACACAATACCTTTATTTTATTTACTAATTTTTATGTGGTTCTGAGGATTGAATCACATGCTAGGTGAGTGTTCTACCTCCGAGCCCCAATCCCAGCTCTTTGCGTACTTCTTTACTGCTGGAAAGTGTTTTGTAGTTTTCTGCATTTATTTTCTGATTATATTTTTTATGCTTAAGTTTGTTCCTAGGTTTATCTTATATTTTGATGCAATTGTGAGAGAGATTTAAAAGTTACATAATTTGAATTGAATATGGGCTGATATTTAGGGGACACGCTGTATTCTATTTCTTTATCTATGTGTAGATATCTATCTGTTATTAGTTCAAATATATGAGTCCTTGGTTTTATATCAAAGGCTTATTGATTTACAATTTTTTTTCTTCTTCTTCAGGATAAATTATAGTTGTTGGACAGCAAAATAAATTTTGATATTTAGGTTTGTCCATAACTACTTTATTTTTCCACCTAGAATATAAACCTATGTGATCGTAGCTACATTTTCCCTGAAATTTCTGAATGGAGGACTTAAGCCATCTTAATTTTCTCTTTTTCAAGTCTAGTGTACTCAGAGGATATATTAGGTGCCTTTTTCTTAGAGCTAAAATGCCAAATACCATGATTGTTACCATAACAGTGAATTTGATCTTTTCCTCTAGTTTATCAGACTCCCAGTGGATGTGACTTATACAGCATATCTAAGCTCTTAAAAGTTTTTCTTGGACATTAGTTTAGTCTTTTTTCTTTCCCATCCTCATAGAAATACTTTTTCTCACATTAAATGAGCTGAACTTGTTCATTTGTATATGTTCAGTTAAATCACTTCTATAAACAACATAATCTCATTTGTTTATCACCATTAGGAAATTAGTTATTTGGGTAAGTACATTTTCTGAGTACATTTTCTTTTCATGGGTCAGAACTTTAGATTTACTTTATATTGACATCTTTCCAAAATATATGCGCTACTACTATATGTAGCATTTATATCTTAACCATGTCAGCTAGCTCACTTAAAAATACTAGGCTTAAGTAATTTATGTTGAAGTAATACTAGTAATACTAGTGTTGTAGTAATTTTATATATATATATATATATATATATATATATACAGAGAGAGAGAGAGAGAGAGAGAGAGAGAGAAGAGAAAGAGAGAGATAGATAGAGAGAGAGAGAGAGAGAGAGAGAAGTTATATTGGAGGCAAAATATCTTCTAAATATTTTTATGATAAAACTCTGCTTAAAAGTTTTAATAAATATACTCACTAAACTAACAGCAATCATATTAAGAGAATATCAGCAACATTATAGAAATATCAAATAATAATACTTTAATTTGCTATATCTTTGTTACTGGGATCCTCCCCCAATGAAACATTAAATACTAATTAATTTTGTTGCAGATAATAAGCATTCTAGGTGGATCTTGGCTTTCCTAACTGATTGCTATGGGTTGAATCTTGTTGCCCTCATTCATCTATTGGAATCTTAATCCCCCAGTGCCTCAGATAGAGTTTTTACAGACATAATCAAGATACAATGAGGTCACTGAGGGTGGGTTTTAGTCAGATTTGACTGGTATCCTTATAAAGAAGAGAAACACACACACACACACACACACACACACACACATACACACACACACACACACACACACACACACACACGCACGCACTGTATGAACACAAGTCAGAAATCAGAATTCTTGACTACAAGTCAAGAAATACCAAAGATGACCAGCAAACCACCGGAAAAGGAGAGATAATTTATTCTTCCTCACATTCCTGAGAAGGAACTTAGTCTACTGACAACTTGCTCTTGGCTTCTCTTTTCTAGAACTTTGAGACAATAAATTTCTGTTGTTTATGCAATGCAGTTTATAGCACTTTGAATCCTGGTGGCCGTAGTAAACGAACAAATTGGTCTTCCATTAATATTTAATGCCTTGCTGATTTTATGAATAAAATAACTTTTAAAATTTGTTCTTTTTAGATATACATGACCATAGAGTGGATTTTAACATATTATACATACATGGAGTATAATTTATTCTAATGAGGATCCCATTCTTGTGGTTGTACATGATGTGGAGATTCACTGGTTGTGTGTTCATATATGAATTCATAAGAAAGCTATGTCCATACTGTCTTTTCTGTTCCCACCCCCTCTCCCTTCTCTTCATTCCCCTTTGTCTGATCCAATAAACTTCTATTCTTCCCCTCCGCATCCTCCCCTCTTGTGTGTTAGCATCCACATATCAGAGACAACATTCAGCCTTTGGTTTGGGGGGAATGGCTTATTTCACTTAGCATGATAATCTCCAGTTCCATCCATTTACTGGCAAATTCCATAATTTCATTTTTCTCTATGGTGAATAATATTCCACTGTGTATATATACCACATTTTCTTTATCCATTCATCTGTTGAAGGAGACCTACTTAGGTTTGTTCTATAGTTTATTTCTTGTGAATTGAGTTGCTATAAATATTTGTATGACCGCATCACTGTCCTTTGGGGATATGCTGAGCAATGGGATAATTGTGTTAAATGGTGGTTCCATTCCACATTTTCTGAGGAATCTCCATACTGCTTTCCAGAGTGGTTGCACCAATTTGGAGTCCTACCAGCAATGTATGAGTGCATCTTTTCTCCCACATCCTTGCCATCAAAAATTACTGACTTACTTCTACCTGGTTGGTTCCTTGTGAAACTCACCAAGGATTCAGAGACAGAATGATTTGTCTCATGGAGATGGAAAAAGTTTAAGATAGTCTTATATGTGTCTTTGTCTATCCCTTAGATATTCAAGATCATCATCCATCCTTCCAGTGTGTCCTGTCAACAATGTGCCATGATGATGTTGACTTTGATGCTTTGAAACTTACATTCAGCAACATGCACAGTGTTCATGGAATTTACAGTGCTGGTTTATATGAGTTTAGTTCTCAAAAACATAAAACTAAGAGACAAATCCCTCTTAAGCACTTTTACTGGCTTCACATTTACCTCCTTCCCCTAAACAGAGACTAGTCTACAGTTAACGATGATTGAGTTTACTTCCTCTTATTATGTTTTATTTTCCTCAGGGTTTTTGGCATCTGTGCTTGCAAAAATCCTGTATCTTCCTATTCCACCATTGGTTCCATTTTCTCTCCTAACATCCATAGTGATGTAGTTTATAGTATACATGTTTAAGAAAGAAAAGATATTGATTCCAAGAAAGGACTATCAAAATAATTATCTCATACCAGCGCTAATGGTTGAAGAAAGAACTCTCCATTTATTCATTCAGCAAATATTTACATTTGAACCTTTTCTAATCCATGGCAGATATGGCAAAAAAAAAAATGCCCACATAAGTGATATGGGACACAGAAATGGCTGGATACTGATGGGGTGCTGAAATTGAGTTTCTGGCAAAAGAAAAGCCCCACATCGGTCTGCCCTTAGGTCATTTGTTTCTTTCTCATAAAAAAAAGTGGAGTGAAGCATGTGCAGCTGCAGGACCTCTTGGGCAGCTGGCTTTCTGCAAATCTAATTAATGAATCAAAGGTGAGAGCTGTATCTGCCAGGTGTTTTCTGCCCTCAATATCACCTCCCTCTCTGCACTCATCAGTGTCCTCTGACTTACCAGCAATAAACAAAGCATCCTGTATATGCATCCAACCGAGCAGACCCGTGTCCTCGCCCTCTCCTTTCTGGTTCAGTCCAGGGTTATTTGTGGTGGGAAGAGGGAGATTCTAGCCCTCTCCAGAGACTAGGCCACTGCTTCCCAGGCTTGCCCTGGTGATGGATACAGAATGAGAGGATCCAGGTAGAAGTTTAGGAAAATTTATTTTTCATAAATATTCCAAGTGATTCCAAAATTAGGCCCATTTGGAAAGCTCTGTGCTATGGCATTTTGAAGTAAGTTGATATAGGCTTAAATTTTCTAAACATTACAAACAAAGCAAGCAAAAACAAACTAAAACCAGACACGGTTGCAATGTGACATAGTGGGAAATCTAGAGATTGTGAGTTTTTGTTACTCTTTGCTAAAAATTCCAGGACAAACTGCTAGCTTCTGTGTATCTTATGAGTAAAATGAAGAGGGTAAAATAGATTGATTCATTTGTTTATCTATTTATTCATTTATCAAATATGTACTGAAAGCCCACTATGTATTAGATATTATTCTGGTCACTGGGAAGCAGCAGAGAATGAGTCACTCATAAACTGGTTGCAAACCCAACCCATTTTCAGGGTACCACGAGTCTATCCATGGACGTCTAGGAGATAGTGGCAGAGCAGAATTTACTGCCTTGTCATATCGTTATTATTGTGCCTTTTTTTTCCCCTCAAGAGGGATCTTCAAATTCCACTTATGCTCTAAATAAGATTAAATAAAGTTCTGAAATCTGTTTTCCTGATGGAACTGGGGCCAACTTCATCCTATAGACTCGGGAGAAACTATCCCACTTCCAGCCAACTTCTACTTGACTTTCAGAATGAAATGATTTGAGAAGACCTTCATATTAGGTAGATTTGCTCTGAAATTAATTCGTTTTCTTCTGCCTAATTTCATAAGATGAAATTTCCAAATAGTTGAAGAGTCTGCACTTTTCAGGTGAGGCAAGAAAGCACCCTAAGGGTTATATGTGCCAGGTCTTCATTTTCATCCTTGGAGCTGGGTATTAGTGTCGTCTCACCTCAGTATCTGGTTTCTCTCAACCAACTTTCTACATTGAATCCCATCAAATGCTTGAATCACTTTGAGATTAAAACTTCAATCTCAAAGTGATCATGCCATGGAGCTCCTCATTCTGAGCTTCCCTGGATGTCTTCTGAGGTTATAATACACAGTTTTTGAGACAGTTGGTGAATTTCCGAGAGTCCTATGAAGTCAAGACTCTAGATTATACACAATTAAATACTTTAAGGCTGAGAAGTTCTTGAGATGAGAAAGCTATACTTTTCCTATAGCTTTCCTAAACTGTCTTTGGGTCTGGATTTATTGCTATTTTGTGGGAAAGTTTAAATTCATAACTCAACCAAGTTGTGAAGAGCTGTGGTTGTAGGTGTCTCACTCCCATAGAGCATGGTCTTTAAGGTCAAGAAGATAATTTAAGATTGGAATGGAGATGTGCTGGGAGGGGTTAGAATCTACTTGGGGGTTCATTGTTCTTTTTGAGGGGTGCTAGCTTACTCTTCGACCTTCACCTTCAACCACATGTTATTATTTCATTTGCTGAAAGACTAAGAAAAGAAAGCCTCGAAACCTTGTAAAATATAGCAAAAGATACAATTGGGAAATAATCACGTTTTATGGTGTCTTTTAAAAGGACAAATCTACTGTCTGAAATATAATGGGAAAAGTACTGCCAAAAGCTGACAGTCTTGGTTCAGAACTTCCTGGGTGTGAGGTCTTTACGTTATGCAGAGTCTTGGAGGGGAAAGAAATACTGTGCTCTGGGGACTCTGAGCTCGGGTGGGAAGGTAGGCATACTCTAGAGCTATTCTATTCTTCAACGTGGCATGTGTAACAAGACCTTATGGGGGGGCAAATATATCACTTTGAGCAAGTTACTTGCTGTCTCTGATTACTAATTTCTCACCAACTAAATGAGGATAATAGTCCCTGTAGCAGAGGACGGCTGTTAGGATTAAATGGGAAACTACAGAATTATCTTGCACGAGGCTGGTATAGAGTAAGTGACCAAATACTGTTTCTTGGATCTATGGATGTGTACAATAGAACCTGTAAGGACATATATCTTAAACATAGAAAATAAGGTTTGAATTTACAGGTTATTTAGACTTAAAATGTATCTTGTTAGAACCAAAGAAATATAGCTGAAAATATGTTGGGTCTATCTCTGACGATCAGGAGTATATCAACTGATCCTTGGCAGGCTTGGATTAGAGGGACTCAGAGGCTAGCCCATGGATGATTTGAGGTTCCCACCTGTAGAAATGAAAATGCATAAATGTCGTAACTCTTCTTGTGTGTTACTGAGCAGGCAACTCCTGTTCCATACCTCACTCTGCCACCCGCGATCTGATGTGTTGTCACCTCCTCAATTATCTAATCCTTTGCTTTGATTCATTCCCTAACAGTGTGTTTGTCCCCGTGTAAAAGCTACCCATCTTGCACAGGGTTGGTTATAGACTTCATATCAGATTTCGAGGACTGCAAGATTTGATTCCTCCCTTCTCCTCGGTATTTTATGATCATTTGACATTGGTGAAAAAACAGGCATCTGTCGTTTGATTACAGATGTTACTGTGCTGTGATAGCTCTTTGAAGTTAAAACAGCAAACAATTATCCTTTTGTCTCAGTGGTGTTTCCATCTTTGATAGATGTTTTTAGTACCTAAGATCAGGGGGAAAAAAATCAGAAAAATGTACGAAACTGAGGATAATAAGGCTAAATTGAAGAATAAAAGCCAGAAGTTGGAATAAGTATTTTTCTTTGAATATCAAATTGAGAGTTTTTATCTTTGCAGTCCTTGAAAATTTATAATTCTATCATATTTGTACTCTGATCCTTTCATCTATGATAACAAGAGTCAAAATTATATTTTTCAGATTTTGTTTGAATTGTAATTCATCTCTATTCTATTTTACATGTTCCTATTTTATACACATTGAGAGTAAATTTTCTTTATTGAGTAAGTAATCTTTATTGAGAGTATTTCTATCATTAAGGATGGAAAATACTATTTATTAAATAATCTACTGTTTTCCAGGTAATTTATGTAAATTATAGTGATTGATTTTTATTACAACCTTCTAGTTCGTATACCCATTTCACAGCTGAGGAAAACAGTGGCTCACA
Organism: Ictidomys tridecemlineatus; assembly: GCF_052094955.1. Lineage (NCBI taxonomy): Eukaryota > Metazoa > Chordata > Mammalia > Rodentia > Sciuridae > Ictidomys > Ictidomys tridecemlineatus. The sequence goes on from NC_135482.1 coordinate 137,707,174, forward strand.
GAAGTTGAGGCCATTTCCAGTATTAAATAGCTCAGAAGTAGCAAAGCCAGGGGTTGGACTCGGCTTTGTGGAAGCACAGCCTGTGCTCCTCCAATCATGTCACATGGTCTGTGATTCCAAGCTAAGCTGGTGCTGAGTGGAATCCTGAGCAAACTTTCCATTGCCTCCTCTTTGTTATAGCAATCTTAGAAAAAGTGTAGTGTCTCACATTTGCATGTTGAGTATTGGAGAATGTGTTTCTAAGGGAGTAACCTCTAATTCTCTCTCTTGATATATATATTTATATTGCAATTTTGCTGTCCAGTGTGGGGTCTTGGCATACATGGGGCAAAGAGAGCTCAGGGATTCTTGCATTTGTAGAGAACAGAACAGATCTTGCTATTAATTGGCCATGGTTAACTCACAATAAAGAGAACATGAACTGTGGGTTCTGTGGGGACAAGTGCATGAAGTACTGCATACATGGCATACATTTAGGGTGTCTGAGTGGCAAACACTTCCCTGTGCTAGGTGTGTGAGTGGCAAACCGCTTTCCCCGTAGGCACAGCCCTGGGCATGCGGTCACGTGTTGCAGTCCCTGCACTTGTACCATGGCCCACTCCTCAATTGGTTGCTGAGGGACAGTTGGTCAGCAATTGTATTGGTGGCTGCTTGTAATCTGGTTAGCTACTGCTTGAGTGTATATATACATGGTAACTGCGCAATAAAGTCAGACCTGCTTCCTGCTTGGTCTCCTGAGGTCTTTATTAGTGACTCCACAACCACACTCTCCTCTACTCTTTTCTGTGGACCTCCTCGCTGGACAAGAGAGAGCCCACACAGGTCCCTTCTTATGCACCTCTCTAGAAAAGCACTGATAGTGTTGACTTAGCTTTACAAAACAACCAAGGAAGCATTAATCATCTTATAGTGGTAAAGAAGGACTCATAGAAAGAGCTTGGAAATCCATCTACACCCAAGCTCAAAGTACAGCTCCACTACTCTGTCTGAACTTGAGAATGTTTCCTGTCCACTTTGAATCTTAGCTTTATCACTGTAAAAGCAGGTTGATAACATCTTTCTGGACTGTTGTACAGTTTGAGATACTGTGCTTAAGAGTACTCAGTGGAGACCTTGTACACGATGAGTGCTTGGTCAATGCTGTCTTCTATCTTTCATTTTCTAGCAAATTTGTGGGTGATAGAACAATCAGAGACAATTTTATGAAGCTTCTGAAACTACAGAAATCTTTCTTTATCTATAGTTTTGTTTTTTCAAGGTTTCAGTAGCCCACTGTCAACCATGGTCAGAAAATACTAATATTTGTCTTAACTCTTTGGAGAGAGAAAGAGACCACATTCATATAACTTTTAATATAGCATATTGATACAGTTATTCTATTTAATTATTAATTGTTACTTTTAATCTCTGACTGTGCCAATTTTTAAATTAAACCTTATTAGAGTGTGTACTTACAGGTGAAAAAAACCTTAGTATGTATAGGGTTGGGTGCTAGCCATGGTTTCAGGCATCCAACGAGGGTCTTGGAATGTACCCTCCTGGATAAGGTTAGACTACTGTTTTAGAAGAGTTTTGTTTCTATTCTTATGAGTTTTTGAAATACTTTAATTTGCAGTAATATCCCACATTCTGTACAAATTCTCTTATTTCTCATCATCTTTATTTTATTACTCTTGATTGTTCATCTGGTTAGTCATTCAAATATACATTTATTAATAACATAATATATAGGCATCCATGAAGTTTTGGAAAAAAAGAGACACATAAGATACCTCTCTGTCTTCATAATAATTGTATTATAACGGGAAAACATTGAATACATGAAAATTACCCAAGAGTAAGGAGCTATAAGTGATAATATTTATTTTAACTACAAAAGAAAATATTATAATATTTATTATAACTACATAGTCAAGGATATGAGTTGGGCTTCAAGATATTAGTTGAGATTCAAGGAAGGAAAGGATTTAGTCAGGGAAGATGATTAAAGGCACTTGAGTCAGACTGGGAATAAGCTGTTCAAAGGACTGGAGGTGAGAAATGAGTATTGATTGTAGGAGACGGTGAACAAATTTTCTTCCCTGGAGTTGGAGTTGGATGGAGGGCAACAGAGAGGGAATATTGGGTTGAACCCTAAGGAAGATTGAACTTAACATATATAGATTCTTATGCCTACAGATTCTCTCTTCTTGTTGCTTCTTAATTATGTGAAATCTTAGGCATCTTGTGGATTGAACTGAATCTAGACAAACTTGAGCAAATTACTTATTATCTGTTTTCCCATTTCCTCAAAAATTGATGTGACAACAGTGCTTACCCCATTAGGTTATTCTGAAGCTTAGATAAGTAAATACATAGAGAACGCTTAGAATCCACCCCAGAAAATATTAATAGATGACACTAGGCATTGCTACTTTTTGAAAAAGGAGATTAATAGGTGTGTTTGTGTGTGTGTGTGTGTGTGTGTGTGTGTGTTTCAAATATCTCTATTTCACCAACAAGACCAGTTGAAAGATCAGAGAGAGAAAGTCGACAGTATCCTAAATATTTTGGAGTTGGGACCAAATACCCATGGGCTTGTCAATTTTGGTTTGACTCTATAACTTAGTTTCTGGAACTCAGAGTATATTCTAAAATGAAAAAAAAAGATGATTTTTTTTTTTTTGTAGAAGGGTAGAAGTCATCTTAAGATTTTGAATCTGGATTTAAAAAAAAATCTTGATATATAAGGTAGCAATGAAAATAATTTGGGAGTAAAAGAATTACCCCCCAGGCCCTGGAATGAACCCACAATCTTGACTTTATAGGAACTGTGCTTTAATTTCATCGATCTCTAAACTTTTTTGATCCTGCACTCTAATCAGTATAATTATTATTTTTGTCAGTGTTATATATATGTATGTAATGTATATACATGCATATTCATGCATACTTATTTATTAGGTTCCTATGCTAATATACTCCTTTCCCTTCATCTTAATTGGATCTTCTTGTGTAACTCTGGGGTGTTTTCCTGACAGATTGGATTAATCTGGGTGAAGCACATATTGTCCACTTTTTAAAAGTTGTGTCTTCTCTTCCTTCCCTTTAAAGATATTATGTTGTAGCCCACTGATAGATGTTCTATAAATAGAGACAACCTAGTGAGCTGTTCTGCAGGAAGTTGGATATAATGGTTCTGACCTCAGGAGAGATTTATAGAGTAGAGACTAATGGGAGAGGGTATAAGCACTGTTTACAGCCATGGGAACAATGTCCCTGTTCCCCAAAGGACGATGTACAATGAGGAAGAGTTCTCTAAGAATTAAGTCTTCAAAGACAGGTTTTTTTTTTTTTTTTTTTTTTAAAAAAAGCAGAGTCTACAAGACAGCCTGAAAGACAGGAGAAAATTTACAAGAAAGTCCAAGTGTGTGTCAAAGCTGAGGAAGTAAGAGTTTTTAAAATGAGGACATACACAAATGTTTTTTGTGTGAGAGACATCCAGTAAGATAAGGATGGATTTGGCATCCAGGAGGTCACCCATCCTGTAAGAGGAGGAAAGAGTGTTATTAAAGCAGTAGGTTGAAAACTCAGTGTGAAGGCAAAAAGGGTAGTCATTCAAGAAATTTGTAGAAGTAAAGGAATAAAATGGAGGAGGGAGAGAATCAGGAAGAACTTTTATCTATCTATCCATCCATCCATCCAACTTTCCATTGACTATATTGCTTGCTCTGTCTGGATATCACCAATTGGCTTGCTGGTAAGATCTGGCAGGTCTCAGCCCTGACATCTCCTCCTTAGGAGGCATTAATAGTAACTTTGGCCAGGTACCTACTGCACTTTGTGAGCACATACTTACAGAGCTATTAATAGCACTTACCACTCTGCTAGTTGTTTATGTGTCTGTCTCTGATAGATTTCAAGCCATTTAAATGAAGACACCATGTCTTTGTATATAAACCCCCAGACCCCCTCATAGTCCTTAGCTCCTGTTAATTGCCCCGACTTGCTCCTTCAATGTGTGAATGAGCAAAGGAGGCCAGTGAGCCAGCAGCAACTGAACATGCATGGGAGGGTGTTCAGGACTGGGCTGGAGGCACAAGGCCCACTTGTGAGCTGCTGAGATGTTGGTTAGAAGGCCTTGGTGCCCTGACTCAGGGCATAACGAAGAAGCATCTGTTTTAGGAAAAAAAAAAAAAAAAACTTTAATGGGAAATAGGCCAAGTTTGGATTAAAAAAAAAAAAGAACAAAGAGTTAAAGATATCAGCAGACGTCTAATCTGTAAAGCAAGGAGAGTAATGAGGAAAGCAAATCTTGATCATGGACTGGGACAGGGAAAGAGTGCAGGGTGGGAGGTGAGCTTGCCTTTGGATTATTGGGTGGTCTCCTGAGAAATCTTTTATTTTTGTGTCTCTGTCCTATTCTTGGATCTTCCCCAGAAGCAGCCTCTTGTGTGTGTGTGTGTGTGTGTGTGTGTGTGTGTGTGTGTGTGTGTGCCTGAGTCAAGCAGTCTCCCCTGCTTTTGTCATTTTCTTCGAGAATCTTCCTTAGACTTTCATCAAGGATCCTCCACTGAATGTGAGAAACACATCAGAGCAAAGCACAACCTCTAGCTTCCAAGATTTTAACAAGCATCAACAGAACCTGGGAACACCTGCTTTTAGAAATTCTTAGCATTTTCTAAAAACCCACTGTTTCTTGGTCAGAGATGAGAAGTTATGTAGAACATCAGATTCATCTGTATTTATACATTTCTTTTTAAATGCACGTCCACACTTGAATCTTTACCACCATCCCTCAGGGGCAGCAGAAGACAATCAATCCCTTCTTTTTAGATTAGATTAACTTCACTGTTTTTTGTTAGTTATTAAATTTGTAGAAATTAAAAATTGGGAAGAGAAAAGAAGGACCTTAGGAAGAGGAGAGCAGCAGATCACCGGGAAGGAGTACCAGCAGTTACTCTGCATTCGTTGTCATCGCTTCCTGAACCTGTCGGAGTCCTTTGAAGGCCACCTTCCCATCTCTTTTTTTCTTTTCTCTCGACACCAATAAAATCAGTCATCCCCTTAGCAATAAGCGTGCAAAACGACTTCTTTTGTAGAACAAACCCTTTGTGTGTACATAATTTGTTAGCCCCCTCCTCCCTTCAAGCATTGTGTTGGAAAAAAAAATATCCAACATAAATTGATTGTATAGATAGCCTGATTGTAAAGCAAGATTAATACGAAAACACAAGGAGTCTGCAATAAAACTGGCTAACTTAAATCATTCACATTTGTGTACAAGCATTCATATTTAGCAACAGTCCCAAGGCTGAGATTAAAGCTGTTTGGTAGGTTACTTCAAGGCCTTTTTATTGCTAAATCTTATTATGTCTCTAAAATGTAGAAATTAATCACCTGTCATCAAAGCTGCAGTGGATTATTGACTTCTAAATGTCTCTACAAATTGATTCATGACAGAATGAAACAGGAGACTGAACTAGCATTGAAATTCTTCTGCATGTGATAAAAAAAGGTCTATTAAAAGCATTTCAACAAATGCTGCCTATTAGGTAATCATCACAAAGTACTTTCCTATCAAAATGAGGTGCTTCTGGAATAGTTTTGATGAGATATATTTTTTTTTCCAGCACTGATATGGTAACATAAAATTATTCCGAAACCCCAGGAAGCTGATTTGGAAATCCATTTAATTCTTATATTATAGAGCACACATTTATTTATTTTTAAAAGAATTAACATAATATAACGGTTAGGAAAAAATATCCACTTCATGTGTATGTGTGTGTATGAAATTGACTCTAAAATTATCAGGTGAAATATTTTGGAGAGCACTTATCATCCACAATAGTGAATTACAATAAATTTTTTACAATAAACGTCCTTTCCATTGCCTCACTAAATTCTTTTGACTCTGTTCTGCTTCCTCATCTCTATTAGTTTAAATAAGTGTTTCTCGATTTTGCCCCCCACCCCCAGTGGGATGTTAGGCAATATTTGGAGGCAGTTTTGTCTTGTCAAAATTTGTGTCTGTGGCATCCACTGAAGAGAGGTCAAAGATGATTTTAAATACCTTCCAATGCAAAGGACAGCCCCCCAAAGGCAAAGAGTTATGCAATCTACAATGTAAAAAGGGCCAAGGTTGAGAAAACTTCCTTTAAATTAAGAGGCTCTCAAGAAAACATTCCTTGAATGAGGGCAGGTAGAAGTTTAAGTAGAATCCAGAACACTCAGCTTACATCAAAATTGCTCTCTTATTTTAGTCCTTGTGTCCTTTCTTCTTGCTAAGCACTTAACTGTCAGTGAAGGTTTTATTGTTTTTCAGGATGTTCTTACAGTGAGCTTCTTACAATTCCATTTTTTTGCCACATCCACTCCTTGCACGTCACATTCTCCATCCACCCCTAGAACCCAGTTCAACTCCATCTTTTTTTGCTCTGGAGAGCCTTTTGAAGGTCAATATAAGGCACAGTCATTGAGCTAATTGCTCATCGAAATACATTTTGATTTTCAATTAACACTCAAAGACAGGAATTGCTATTTTTGATGAAGAGTGGAGAAAACATTTGCAAAGCAGGAAAATCCTATTTGGGTTTCTGCCTTAGAAAGACCGTCTACACAACCTAATGACTCAAAACAATTTAAAACCTTTCAAAAAACTAAATAATCAGTGATATTATTTGATAATATTTCTTCTGACAACATGCAAGTTTAAAAACATATTGTCTGCACCCAACTGTGGGTTACACAAAGTCAAGAACAATATATTCTTTGTATCTCAGTGATTAGATCTCTCAGCATGTGAGTGGATTTTATTTTAGTCCTTAATATTCAAGTGTAACTTCAATATAGACACACAATTTAATATGTAAAATGTTTTGTATAGACTGTAACATCATATACATGTCATATATGCAGAAATACATTTTTTTTCTTGTGGTGCTGGGTATTGAACCCATGGCCTTGTGCATGTGAGGCAAGCACTCTACCAACTGAGCTATATCCCCAGCTCTAGAACACATTCTTAAGGTAATCAACACTTGTTCCTGTCCTCTCTGTCCTATGCTCTTTGTCCAGGACCTCTATTGTTCAGGTCCTGGGATATATTATACTCTCTCCTTCTGGTCTATAAAGAGCTGTTCTCTTGGCTTGGAAGGCAGTTGTCCTGACCCGTTTTTATGCTGTTTAGTTCACAGGTATATGGACTCAGTTCTTTTAGGTCTGTGCATGACTGAGTTGGAGCCTTATATATGAGCTCTTGTGGTCCTCAACCTTAAGTACTACACCTGCCTGCCAACTCATCTAGATTTTGCTCAGGGTTTGGAGGAGGAGGGTTGTGTCTCATGGTTAAACTCCTCTGAACTCCACGGAACAGAACTGGCCCATCATTGGCTCCTACCATCTGTATGTGGAGTGAATAGAGCAGGAACAGAACACATCCTTTGTCCCAGCTTTTGTCCTCATTTCTAGCTGAGAATCTGGTGCAACGTGTGAGAGCAGAGAGATGTAAGGAAACAAATGCGCTACCTTTATGAATGACTCCAATAGGAGTGATATCAACTGAGGGTTTAAATTGAATCCTTGGAGATTACCGTAACATATAAAAAGAGTTTTAGATTTTGGTTCTACTTTCTTAAAGAGGCTGAGATAAGCCTTGCTTCAGGCAGAATGGCTTCAGGTAGAGATTTACATGGACTAGTATAAGGGCTGAGTGCTTATAATTGCTTCATGCATGATTACCTATTACAGTCCCCTCCAAGTCTTCTGAGAAGTCCCTCTGGAGATAATCTTGGCAAAGTGGTGCCAGGAATCTTGAACTCTCCTCCCCTTGCAGCCGGCCACCAGCCATTCCAGAGCGTATTTTATCTGTGTATTTATGCCATGAAGTTTTCTCTGCTTTTCTTTTTTCTTTCAACACTCCAAGGCCATTTCTGGCACCCTTGTAACATTTACAGGGAACTAGTTAAAATTTAACTGATATTTGGGGAAAACTCTTGTTAGCAAAGATTGTTTATGCAAAACTACATCTCATAAAGAATCTCCAGTCTTTTTGAAGACAGAGAACTTAAAAGCCAGCTTTGGGGCTGAATTCATATGTCTTTGTCTCTCTTTCAGTTGATTTTGGCAGCACCTCACATATAAACCCAAGACCAAAATAAAGTTACATTCGGAAGGCAGTCACAATCCAGTGATCTTATCCTAGAGAACGCCTTCTCTTGGCGTTTACATCATATAATTTGGGAAGCAGTTTACACATTGACTCCTGTGATTTTCAAGGGGCTTTTATGATCTGCCAAGTGGACAAATGTCAACAGGCTTTAAGGATTGATTTCCCAGGATTTCTGTCTCTTGTGAACAGATTACTGTAGCTCTGAATAAAACACATGTAAACAGGCCCAGCAATCTTAGTGGAAAATGCTGTTCCCACCAGACATGGGGGCTTGATCAGGAATCCTAGCAGAGTTGGAACTATGAACTCCTGGAGGGGTAAGAGCTTTCCCTCTCTTTCAACTGTCCTGGAGAGGTTCTCCAAGCCTGCTTTGCCTGTGTGCAGGTAGGAAATGAAAGCCAGGAGGTATTGGTATAAGAGCCTCGTGGCTCACATGCTACAGGTCTTGCTGAATGCTTCTCTCCTGTTTTCTGGTGAACTTGCAAATGGCCCTGACCCTGGAAACCTTAAATCTGTTAGTCTAGTCTAATCAGAGGCAATGCCCTTCTGTGGGCCAGAAGACAGTACCAGGCAGCAGATGCAGTTTTCAACTCTAAGTAGGTACTGAATTGAACACGTCTGCAAAGCTGTGGGAATTTCCAATTTATTATTCTTTGTAACGGGGAAAAAATATGGCATTTGTGTCTTTTCATTTCTGTTATTAAAATCTTTGAGCCTTGATTGTTGTCCTGTTTGGACTTTACTCGTGGTTGAGACAAGATGGAAGACAAGGGTCCTTGCTTCTCCAGCTTTGTCTTACCAAGCTCCTCAACACTTGGTCACTAGAGCTAGGACCATGTCCCATGTCCTGTGACCCTTTCTGGAGAACTGGAGTGGGGGAAATGAAAGAGGAAACTCAGGTCCACCCTGCCTCTGCCCATGGATTCCCTTAGAACCTGCATTGGGGTTGTTTTCACTTCTCCCTGGTCACCCCAGGAATATGTGAAGGACCAGGCCAGTCTAATTGCTCCCTTCTATGAAGCCCTGTGTCTCAACTTAAAACAGGCCAAGAATCTACCCATGGTTCTCAAGGGTGAGAATGTAGATTCACCCTAACACATCCATGTACTGCAAGTTTGCATATATCTATCTTATACTTCCTGGCTTCTGGTCTTAAGGAAATAACTTAATATCTGTTTAAAGGGGATACTAATATAAAAATCTACCTTCCCTGCTTGTCATGAAGGTGAATTAAGAAACATACGTAAATGCCTCACACGGAGCCTGGCACACAGAGCTTGCAAGAAAAGCCATCCTGCTCAATTTCTGTTCAAACCCAAGATATCAGCTCCTGCCTGTGTGGGCCACTGAGAACTCACATTGGTTCTTTCAAATCACATTCTAAGCCCTGTTGGACTGGTCCCAGACATGTGACATGGGCTGATTGGATTGAATTGGAACTTTCAGTTCTGCCTTGAATTGGTTCCCCTGTGTAGACAATCTGCGTGATATCAACCCTCTACTTGAGGGAGAAAGAGGCTGTTTGGGCATGGGTATTATTTTTCTTAAATGCAGAATAAAACGGGACCAGCAGGATATTTCAGTGAAATATCTCCTTTGAACTTTCCTATTCATTTGCTCTTTTATGCATTCACAGCTAGGGGTTTCCAGCTGATCCATTTGATTGCTCTCATGTACAGAGTGTAGAGACAGCAAAGAGGGGATTCCTGTAGATTCTTAACTTGTTAACAAAGGCTGCTATGACTGTGGCAAGCCCCAGAGCTGACAGCCAGTTTCAGTCCTTTGTAGGGGTTAAGAGAGGGAGACAAGGCCGGAAAAGAGGAGTAGGAAGTTTTAATCGAGTTACTGAATGTGCAGAGTGCCTGGGTATAGAGAAGGCTGGGGAAGCAGGGACACTGTGAGTCCTTGAAGCACCTCCACCACTCCGGACTTGGAGTTCCCCAGCTAATTCCTACTTCATCTCCTGTCAGAGCAGATGTTCTGTGAAATGGCTGCTCCTCTTGTGACTGGAGGACTGGCTCAAGTCTCAGGGGACTTCCAGGTAGCTGAGCACTATCGGCAGTATGGCCCCTGGGTGTACCTTATAACTTTTTCTTTAGGAATTTTAATGTGCAAAATCACACACATAGAAATAAATAGGATTGTTTTAAGGTTCAATTGCAAGAAGATAGAGTGCTGTAAAATAAACAATACCACGGGTCAATAATTTTCCTCCTTCTATTTCTGTAACATGAAAACTCTTATTCTTAGTTTCTCATGGGGGAACATTCTATCTAGCCTGGGGTAACGGCAGGGGACGTGGTGGAGATATAAATGGAAACATATCTATGCTCATTGTATAGGCACAATTAATTTAGACATAGGCACAAAACCCACGGTGAGTGTCACTGTCGTGTGCTAAATATGGCAGACATCTGTAAGAAGGATGCAGCTGAGTGTGTCGCAGCCCAGGTTTCCTTTATAAGGGCTGGTCTCTGGGATGTCACTGGGCCACAGAGCTAGCAAGACGGAAACCTGGCTCTTCTCGGCTTCCTTAGTCTCCCCGCTTGCCTTCTACAGCAGCACAGAGCTGTTTTCCAGGTCTTTGTTTCTGAGTTTGAAAGGTTTTCACTCAGGCTGGCATATGGGCTTTTGACAGATTGAACCCACACTTGTGGAAACCACCAGCAGCCTCTGGGTCTTACTGTGGCTCTTGGAACCTGCTTAAAGTGTCTGATGTCTGCTTTTCTCTTTATTTACCCTGAAGCCATTTCCTATTAGTAACACCCTCCCCACTCCCCAAAACAAAGAGTCAAGTCTTTGCCGTGTGTGGATGAATGCAAAAGTGAGAACAAACCTTTGGTAAAAGGAGTTGATTTTTAAAATGCATCTTTTTGGTATACTCGCAGGACTTCCAGTGGCAATCACAGTGCTGTTTTAGCGTTCGCTTTAATTTATCTAACTAATGACATGAAAGATATAAAATTGGTAAAACTATAGTGTTTGGCTTGTTTAAATTAAGTTTATGAGTTTTGCTTAAGCCTGCCAAACAAGTTAAATATTTCATGGCTTTCACAGGCTACAGTTCTAATATTTATAACTCTTGTGTACAGATTTCAAAAAATTATAATTACAACTCCCAGGATCCCAGATATAGCAGATGTTCAATATTTTCTACAATGTTGGCAGAAATGCTTCTCATGCTCTTTTTGATCCCCTACCCATGTATTGTATCTGTTGGAACAAGCTGTTGATAAGAAAGTCTACTGTCATTCTTACATTTTAACGACCTTGGAAAAAATTCTAATGTGAAATAGGAAGAGAGGCGAAAAAGGTGATTTTTACCCTCCTAGAAATATATTACTGCATGGCAATAATGTATTATATAGGAGAATGACATAAAAATGCATTTTGCCATGAGCCACATTTTTATCGACTTTATGACCTCAATGTTTTCATGTATAATTTCCATCTTTCTTTAATTAAAAATGCAAATTTCCTTTTTGTCTTGACTGACTTTCCTTGGCACCTTTAACAAAACTGCTACATCATTTGCTCTCCAGAAATTTTTAGAAACCCTCTATCAAACCCTCTTACTCAAGACTGTAAGTTTCTGCTAAAAGAAATCAAGCTATCAGTTCTGGTCATTATTAAGCTACCTTATACAAATGGATTAATTCCATTTTTTATTTTTGGTGTTATAGGCACAATCAGAGAGAATGGGCAAAGGAGGAATTAACTTAATGTTACAACGTTTCTGGCTCATGGGTCCTAGAATGCCTTGTGGTGGGATGCCAGTCTGGAGAGCTCTGAAATATTCAAATTCCTCTACTTCCCAATTTGCCTAAAGCGCACCTTGGCTAGAAGGGAGACATGCAAATTTTAAAATGAAACAGTTTACACATGCAATAGATAGTAAAGAGAGGCATAATAATATGACATAGATGTCAGTTAGTTTTCTTAGGGTTTTTGTTTAAATATTTGAAGGACTTTAAAATGATTACTCTTTTGGAAACATTATCTGTACAAATAATATATAAAAATATATCTAAAAATGGAAAGAAAACTTTTCCAGGAATATCAATGAACTTCAAATTCATGGTTTCAGGATTCCTCTTTCCACAGCATGGGTGACTTCTCTGTTTTCTTTCTTAGATTTAAATTTTAAAAGCACTCTGTGATAAAATAAAATGTGCCTCGTGGAAGAGCTTCTAGCCCGAGAGATGCTGGAGGAGTATGTCTGAAAGAGGCATCAGCACCATAAAAAGATGAATAAGAAACTGCACTTTTAAGAAACCAGAAATTGTGAAATGTACCCACCATGACTCTCGCTCATGTTTGAGACTGTGAGCTGGCTCCTGGTGCAGAGCCCCAGGTAGGGAGCAGTTGTGTTGTGTGTGGTATGACATCCTGTCTTGCTGGCTCATCCTACAAAGGGGCAGAAGGCAAAATTATAGGCATGATCAGGCAGGTGGAGGCTCTTCCTCCTGTTTGTTGAGTGCTTGAGGGAACATTTGAGGCAAGAGAACTAAGCCCAGTTCAAGGGTACAGCTTCCCCCAACTCTTCCCACTCTGCAAGGGTGGGCTCTCCCGGGTTCTTAACTCATTCCTCCATGTACCTTTCTATGGGATATTGCAGGATGTTATGGTTTAGACATGGTATCCCCCAAAAGCTCACATGTGACACATGCAAGAAGGTTCAGAGGAGAAAAGATTGGGCTGTAAGAGTCTTAATCCAATCAGTGATTGAATCCTCTGATGGGGATTAACTGAGTGGTGGGTGTGGCTGGAAGAGGTGGGAATTGGAGCATGGCTTTGTGTATATATTTGTATCTGGTGAGTAGAGTCTCTCTCTGTTTTCTGATCATTATATAAGCTGCTTCCCTCTGCCACACTCTTCCACCATGATGTTCTGCCTCACCTCAGCCCCAAGGAATGGAGCTGGCCTTCTATGGACTAAGGCCTCTGAAACTGTGAACCCTCAAATAAACACTTCCTCCTCTACAGTTGTGCTGGTTGGGTCATTTAGTCACAGCAGCGAAAAGCCATCTAAAATACAGGCACAACATGAAAGATAGTCATCAGCTCTGTCTCTGTTACTGTTGACAATAGGGAAGCTCTTTCCAGATACTGTGAACTGACTTTGGGGTTGCCCTGAGGAGTACTTGGAGGCAAGCTGAGGGTGTCTGTGAACACTCTGGCTGCTCATTAGGTATGGAAATGTAGGAAAAGGGCAAGGACTGCAGGCCCAGAGATAGGTGTTCTAACTCTATCAATAATAAGTCTATAGAGTCATAGGATTCCATTGAGTATATAAAATGTCAGGTAACTAGCAGATGCCTAACACCTATTTTCCAGAATTCCCTTCTTTGCATCGTGGGCCATGAAGAACATTTTGCATCGGATTTGTGAGTCACAAGTGAAACTGCTGTTATGTTCTTCTGAGTTGGAAGAGCTGTGTAGGGCATGAGCAGTTATGGCAGGTCACATGCATTGTTGCTGACATGCCGGCTCACTCTGTTGGTGTCAGATGGTGTGCCCAGTGTATCTTGCTTCTCCACTCTCCCTACTCAGGTGTGTGTTTAGCTTTCTGATGAGCATAAGCTTCACTTGCCGGACAATCTCATTATCCTAGTTGTAATCTTGGTGGTGGTAAAACATGGATGTGGGTTCTGATCCATCTTTGCAGACTTCAGTCATCCCTGCAGGTTCGATTGTTTTCTGTGTTTCCTCTTCCTCGACATCTTTTCTTCCTCTCTATCTGTCCTGCTGATTCAGATCAGCCCCAAGAGCAGCAGACTCCATATAGTGAGAGTTTAACCAGCTCCTGCAATTGAGCAGAGTCAAGGCCCCATAATAAATCCCTTAGTATGTATGTATTCCCTTGTGATTCTGCTTCTCTGTTTGAACTCTGACTCGTATATCTGTCAAAATCCCTAACATAGTCCTCTGCTTGTAGCAGACATCTCATTCATTTCAGTTCATTCACAGTCACTTGGCAAGGGTTACCTCTGCTGGATGCTGGGGATACAGAGATGAACAAAGTAGGATCTGAGCACACGAGTTGCACACAATCTGGTGGAAGAGAGTAAAGCTTCTATGTTAATGTGATTAGCTTCTGGCAGCTCTGCTCTTTGGCCTTCTTAGCAACGAAGTTGGATTGGCTGGTTTCCCTGGGCTAGTAAAAGAGTTTGCCCAGATACATCCTGGCCATGAGGCAATTTTCCCCCGCCTAGGGTTAAAAAAAAAAAAAAACTAATTAAAAAAATAATTGACAAAGAAGAATCGTATATACTCATCATGCATAACATATTGCTTTTAAATATGTATACATTGCAGAATGGCCAGATCAGATGCAATAGTTAATTCATGCATTACCTCATATAATTATCCTTTATTTGTGGTGAGATCACTTAAAATCCACCCTCTTGGCAATTTTCAAGAATACATTGTTATTAATTATAGCCACCATGTTGTATAATAGATCTCTTGAATTTATACTTGCTGTGTAAATGAAATTTGTCTTTTCACCAACATGTCCCCAATCTTCCCTCCCTACTACTACCATTCTCTCTATGAACTAGAACTCAACTCTCTGAGTTCATTTATTTTAGATTCCAATATCATTGCAGAATTTGTCCTTCTGAATCTGGCTGATTTCATTTAAAATAACATCTTCTAGGTTTATCCATATGATTGCAAATGATAGGATTTTCTTCTTTTTTAAGGCTAAATATTCATTGTGTACATGCCACATTTTCTTTGTCCATTCACAGGATGATGTACATTAGGTGGATTCCTTGTTTGGCAATTGTGAATCATGCTGGAGTGGCCATGATTTAACATACTGATTTCACACCGAGGAGTAGGATATGTGAGAATTGTATTTGTATTTTTTTTTTTTGAGCAAACTTCATACTGTTTTTCATAATGGCGGCACTAATTGACATTCCCACCAGCAGTGTGCAAGTATCTCCTTTTCTCTATATCCTCACCAGCACTTGTTACCTTGTGTCTTTTTGAAAACAGCCATTCTAACAGGTGTGAGGTTCTATCTCATTGTGTTTTTAATGAGCATTTCTTGGATGATGAATGATGTTGAGCATTTTTCCCATACCTGTTGGCTATTTGTATGTCTTCTTTTGAGAAATGCCTATTCAAATACTCTGCTACATATTTTCTTTTCAGGCTATATGTTTTCTTATCATTGAGTTATTTGAGTTCTTCTTTTATCTTGGATATTAATCCCTTATTGGGTATGTGGTTTGTAAGTATTTTCTCCGGTCCTATGGGTGGTTTCTCCACTTGTTAGTTATCTCCTTGGTTTTACAGAGCTGACTAGCTTGATATAACCCCATGTGCCTCTGTTGCCTGTGCTTTTGTGATCAGATCCAAAATATCATTGCCCAGACCAATGTCATGAAAGCTTTTTCTATGTTTTCCTCAAGCAGTTTTACAGTTTTGGGGCTTACACTTAAGTCTCTCATCCATTTTACTTGATTTTTGTTTATGGTGTGAGATGAGGGTCTCATTTCATTCTTTTGCTTTTATATATCCACTTTTTCAGCACCATTTATTGAAGAGACTGTTCTTTCTGCAATGTGTGTTCTTGTCACCTTCATTAGAAATTGACTGACCATAAATGCAGGAATTTATTTTTAGCCTTTCTGCTTAAATGATTTATGTGTCTGTTAATATGTCAGTATCATGCTGCTTTGGTTTCTATAACTTTGTATTCTATTTTGGATCAGGTAGTGCGATGACTTTTACTTTTTCCTTTTGCTTAAAACATCTTTGTCTATTTGGAGTCTTTTGTGGTTCCTGAAATAATTTAGGATTTCCTGAACAGTCACAGTGATTTCTCAGGTATTAATAGAATTAACATTTTACCAGTTTAAAACCCTCACACTTCAACATCTTTTTCCAATCCATTGTCTTATTAAATCTCACAAGGTCATTGTAAGTTATAGAAAGCAATACTATTGTATCTAGTTTGTAGATAAAGAAACAGTGGGCCTCCTATCAAGATTTGGATCCAAAAGTTTTTGACTCCTAGGATAGAGCTCTCTTCACTATAGTGCAGATTTTCTCCTTGACAATCCTGAATTAGGATCGCATTTGGTAAAATGAAAAGCCCAGTGGCTTTAAAGACTTATGGATTGTTGTAGAAAACATATGGTTATCTGAAGGATCACATATATACCTGGTTGTCTCTTGTTTTCTGTCTTGAGTAATGCTTTCAGCAAAGTCCAAGCCCTGGAGAGATCAGTATTTAAATCTTAAATGCATTTCTTTTGGATTTCACCTAGTATTTGTAAATAATAGCCCATTCTTCAAAACTCAGCCCCCTACATTCTCATTAGGAATTCCTATGAGTGCTTTCCATAACAAAATTTACTTAATAGCCCACAGAGATTTGTCACATTGGATTTATTTTGCTGCCAGCTTCTAGAAATGTGTAAATGCTACTATCTTCCCTTTTCCTTTTTGGATTTAATCTGATTCACTTTCTCAAAGTTGAAATAATTCATAAAACATTTTTAAGCTGGAGAACCTGAAGCAAAAGACCATGGCTATTGGAATGAAAGAGGAAGAAGGGAGATATCCTCAGGGGAAGGTTAAAGGCGCTGTCTTACCTTCTAATATACAGTATGCATTATCACGCATTTTGGAAAAAATCTGTGTTAGGCATGTGCATGCAAGTTTTAGTAGGTGATTGCTCATATTATGTAGCACTTTACACCAACTGCTCAGAGAAGAAAATAGCACCCTGAGTTGTGGAATTGATTTGCAAACTCATAATGCCTGAGATGATCTCCTTGTGGTATTCTCTTATTTAATTTAGCATGAAGTATTACCTAAGAAATCTCAGGTCCTCAAATATTGTCCAAAGACAATTTAATGCTCATCTAGAGCCTAAAAAATAGTCATTTTTGTTCAAGGCCAGTGTTATGAGGTGGTGTGAAACAGGCAGGCATGGTAGGAAATGTTTCATAAATCTTCATATAGGATGCATTTGTCATTGTCTCCAAAAATGTTTTTTTTTATGTTAGCTTCTTCTCTTCTTGTTTTCATTTCTTAAAATTATTTTAAAATAAAGGTTGCTGAAGAAATGCTATAGCATTTCTTTGTAGTTCCTGAAGCTCAATGTAAATCCCTAAATAGTATTGGTAATGCTACTGTTTCCTATAGGGTCAAGACACAATTTTTGGTATCTATATGTTTGTTTGTTTGTTTAGCACACAAGAACCTAAGATTTCCTTCTGCACTTTGGTGAAATTTCTGTGCTCCTATATATAGATGAACAGTCTATGTAATCCAATTCAACAAAGCAAAACAAACTAAACAAAAAACAGAAGTAGCAGATTTGAAAATCCAGAAAAGCTGCTCATGTGTAAGTCTGTTGTCGATTTTAACCCTCTATTTTTACTCTTAGTCCAAGTGGATTTTCTATCCACTAGATTAAAAAGCAGTAAACCACTTATTGCTTTCTTAAGCTACTACTTAAGAAAAGGTCCTTGAGCCCGGCACAGTGGTGCACTCCTGCAATCCCAGTGAGTCGGGAGGCCGAGGCAGAAGGATCTCAAGTTCAAAGCCAGCCTCAGCAATTTAGCAAGACCCTGTCTCAAAATAAAAAATAAAAAAGGGCTGGTGTGTGGCTGAGTGGTTAAGCATACCTGCCTGGGTTTAATCCCTGGAACCAAAAGAAAACAAACAAAACAACCAAAACAAAAACCAACAAAAAAGGGTCCTGGTCTGCCTAGGTGCTCTATTGGAGAAATAACCTCAGAAACAGAAAACTTTTCTTGCAAACCTATATCACAGCTCTTTCACAAACAGTTGTTAGAGGGAGACTGGCTCTCAGTGTTACTGGTAGCAGTGCTATTTTGTGGCTAGCAGAGGAGAAAGCATAACAGGGCCATTTAATCTCAGGCGGAGGATGGCTTTTAGACTGGTTTTGCCAGTCTTATTGTTTGTAGATCTCAGTTGGTGTGCTGAGTTGTGTTTATCTTACAAGAGAAATTACTATATTTTAGAGACCTAAAATGACTAAGAAAAAGTTGAGGATAAAAGTGCCAAAAGAAAAAAAAATCATTTTCCATTGCACTTAAAACAACAATAAAATACATTTCCTTTTATAAAAGGTAGGTTTTCAAGTTTTTTTCTCCTAGCATCTGTTCTGGGTACCTGGAATCAATGTAATGGAGTCTTATTCTTTATTGAATTCCTTTATATATCTTTCAATTTTTTATGCACATATTACCTAATAAAAAAATTAATATAAACTGTGAAAATAGTTTTTAGAACACAGTAACTCCAAGGAGTAAGATCTGTAATAATGTATTTATATGTCTTATTTTGTTGATACTAGGTAGCTTTTACTGAGCCAATTCATTTCAATAAAAATCTGTTCTGGGAAGCTTGGGTCAGGCTCAGTGAGGTTACAAAGAACCTGTCCAGGTTAACAGAGGCTATTGCATAATTCAAAGCCTCTTTTGGTTTGCAAGAGGGTCTTGCTTGGTGTTCACTCTTCAACACTGTCGGCAGGAAGCAGTTCTTCTCTTTGACTCTGTTCTCTCTTTCATACATCAACTCAGCAAGCAGAGTGTTTGCCCTGTGTAAGACTCTTTGCAAGTGATTGATGGATGACAAAAAAGATAAATTCCTGTCCTCAAAAGGTTAGCATCTAGATTGGGTATAGATTCAGTGTGGAACTTCCTGTGTCTCCTGATGTCTGAGAAAAAATTTAAGTCTATGTGTTAAAAAGATATTATGACCTAGGAAATATTGTTGGTTAGGTCAACACTAATTCAATAGTAGTTAATATTTCTTAAAGCTTAATATAATGCATAAACAGACTATTTCAAAATATATGTGGGACCTTTTAAAGAAATCATTCCTTGATGTAAAGATGGATAATTTATGAGACAAATATATTGAACAAAAATAGGAGTAATGGAGTTGATTAAAGTTCTACACATAGCTCAATTGGTGCGATCAGACTTCTGCTATAGGCAAATAGTGGGTTATGTGATGTGGTTTGTTAAACTCTGTTGCCTGAAAGTGGGTAACAGGAAGATTTCCATCACTTGCAATGAAGAAAGATGAAGTCATTTTTTCCTATAAAGTTAGGAGAAATTTTACATGCAACAGCATTGAGAAAAATGGAAAAATAACTATATAGGGAAAGATTTGGTTAGAAAGGCAGAGCTATTGGAAGCAGATAGCATGTTTCCTACAAGGATGACAGTGCTTAGAGTTCTGATTTATTTGTGAAGGGTAATGTCTTTTTTTCTAAATGTTGGTTTATATATAGAAAGAGATATAAAAAAATTAGGCTGAAAAATAATTCAGTCCTAAAATATCTCTTAGGCTCTAATGGTTTATTTATTTTTTTCCCCACTAGTTCTTCACCTTCAGGAAAGAAACCACAGTCATGAAAATAAAAAAATAAGAATCCAAATGTTTATATCTTACATTGTTAATGTGATATGTATACATATATACATATATAAATATACATATACATATACATATATTATTGTCATAATGCATTATTAATATCACTTATTGAGGTAGTACTGAAATATTTCTCATTGATTTTACTGTAAAACTTAACCATTGAAATGATATCTGCTGCCTTGCTTAGTTTTGGACTGAAATAAAGTCATAATTCTATGTCTGAAGCAAGGTTAGGCATTATATGGAAAGATAGAAAAATTGAATCTTAAAAGGTTTAATCTTCACTTCTCGTAGCTGTCCTTTTCAAAAAGTTAATATAAAGCTTTTGGAGCTTGGATTATTTTATGTTATATATTTGTCTTTGTTTTTATAAATTTAACAGTCAGTAAGCTCATCCTCCTCCACTAAACCACTCCACGGTAGAGATGAAACCTGATTTGAGCCATTCAGCTTTGTATTACTGTTGATGGTATCAGAAGAGCTACAAGAGGAATTTCTCTAAATGGTCATATAAATCTCACAAATGTGGAGCTGGGGCTCCAATTTGTATTCCAAGTAATGGGAGCCTTGTTTGAAGGAAGAGGTGGTTGTGAGGGTAGGTTGATATTAGATCATTGACACTCAACCCAGTGAATCTTTTTTAGCATGTATGAACTTCCTGATGGACCCACACTTGATACTCTGAGCTTACTTTGCTTTTAACCAAAATTTATATCACCAAGTCTATAATTATATAGCAAATAAGTATGTAAGCCAGAAATAACAGGAAGGTTTCTCAGGAAGGATAAAAAAAAAAAAAGAACAAGGTAATATTGACAAGATTATTATCTAAGAAACTAAAATTCATTTCAGTAGTTAAAAGATTCTGTGATAATAGTTGAACCTGGCCTTGCAGCTCAGATGGCAATCTGGCGTCTACCACAGTAGGTGTAAGCCCTTTGCATAACAAGAATAACTGTTTCCAATTTGTGTGCATTGTCAGTTTCACAAACAGGACTTCCTGGAAGTCAGTGCCAATGCCAAAGACCTGGATTTTTGTTGTTCAGACTGGGGGAGATTTTTTCTTACAAGCATTCATAGCAGACTGTCACAGTCTTTCATTGGCTCCACTCTCTTCTAGACCAGTTCCTCTCAATGTTTAATGTGCATATGAATCACCTGAAAATCTTGTTAAATGCTAATTTCAGTTTGGCACAATGGGAAAGTTTTCAACAAGGTCTGATAGGTCAGATCCCGAGTGATCCTGATTGGGCTGATCTGTAGACCACAATAAAATTGCAAGACTTGACCAGAAGTTCTCAAAGCTCTGTCCTTGACAGGAGCACTAAAATTACCTGGGTAATTGTCTGAAATTCAAATTCTCATACTCAAATCAGTACCTACTAAATCAGTAGCTCTAAGGACAAGGCTCCAGAGTCTTTTGTCCCCTCCCTTCCATTTTGGGAATCCAACCCAGGGCCTTGCAAATGCTAGGCGGGAGCTCTCTGCCCTGAGCTTCACCCCCTTCCCCGCAATCTCTGTTTGAACAAAAATTTTCAGGTGATTCAGATACACTGTGAGGTTGGAGAACCAATGCTCTAAACCAGTAATTCTGAACTGGGCCTGCTTAGTCCAATAAGTTAGGAGTTATGAATACCAAGCTTGGGCCTTATGCCCAGGTAGGAAGGGAAGATAGCCTTGTTATTGATTGCTATCTCCATCTTAAAAATGAGGAATAGAAAGGTAGGTAACTCTTCACATTTGTGCAGTTCATGAATGCTGGAGTTAGAACTGAAATCTAGGACTTGGTGGACAAGTTCTTAGTCTTTCCCCTCCCTAGTCTGTCTGCTGGGATCCTTCTGAAAGTGGAGACTGATAGTGTTTGTACTTCTCTGCCTGCAGTCTGGACCAAAAAGCCCATCAATCTGGCTTCTTTCAAGAGAACTCTTTCCTATGAGGTCCTTCACATCACTTGGCATCTCTCCCAACCAGTCACCAAGTATACACTTAATTTCTTTTTAAAAGCCACCTTGTTTTGTTTTTTTTGTTGGTGCGTATGCCTTTTTGTTAAGTGGGCGAGCGATGTGTAATCTATCTCATGCATAATTTGTTTAAGACAAGTCATTAAAAATGCACTAAAGTTTAATACGCTGTGTATGTTCCTGCTAGAGTTCGTTTCCCCATGTAAATGATTTTGAAAGTTTTAAAAATAGTATTTAAGGTTTTATTGCTTGCTATTGTTTGCAATCCCTTGTTTTAAAGCTCTAAAATTAACATTTCTTTCCTATCAATTTTATCTTCTGTTTGCTTGTTATCGATTTTTTTCTTTTTCTTTTTTTTTTTTTTATACCCTCCGCGTGTCTAATGGAAACAGAGCTAATGGGTCTTTGCTTTGTTTATTCCCTTGCTTATGCAGCAGCATTGTTTTGATGCGGTCAGCACACAGCTTTAGGAACTGGGCTTTGAGCGGGTGGCAGTGGAGGGAGTTCACCGACACACTCCATTTTATTTTTGTACATTCTGAAACAATTTTCTCTGTTGCTCCCTTCCATTGTCACTGCTCCTTTTCGATTGTTTCATTTAGTTGTGTTTCGGTGAGGCAGCCTCGTTTTCCTTCAAGGATATCCTTGTGAGTGATAATCACAAGAGATATATATCCTCCTTGAGTGACTAGGAAGATCAAACCACCTGCCACCTGTGAGAAGCTTTGCCCTGATTCATGGAGCAATCACAACTTTGTACTAATCCACCTCAGCCAGTTGCTAGCTCTTTAACGCGGGAAAATCCTTGAGGGGCGGGGGACGGGTGGCAGGAGGCGGTGGCAGGAGGCTGATGGCTGTATTTCATCCACGAACCCACAAATAATTCCCGAAAAGCACACCTTTCATTTATTCCTTAATAAATGCAAGACGTGTTTATTGAGTTTCTTAGGGGTGGGAGATGCAGAATTTAAAAACATGAATATTGTCAAAATCCATTAGATGATTATGTCTTTTGTCGGATTTCAATGCTCTGTAATACTCAATATCGACTGTAGGATTGGAAAATAAAAAAATAGATATGCTGAGTAAAAGGCAAAGATGAGTGGACCCTCCCCAAACAAACCACATCATCATTACTGACTTTAAGAGTGGAGGGACTCCACCTCAAGATTCAGTGGTTTCTGTCTCTGCCTACCACATCTTTTTACCAGAGCCACCAACAAAGCAGCAGAACTGGCCTCTAATGCAAATATTAATGAGCAGTGAAATGGCCCAAAGGCAGGAAGCAGAAGAGAAGGAAGGGGACTTGATAAGCCACAAATGGATAATTATTTTCTAAATAATTAAAAGCTGATGCTATCTATGCAAGCAAGGGACACAGCTGAAAATACTGACATGACAGAAAATGTTTGTTTCATTTGTGGAATTCTCTTCCAAACTCTCCAGAAAAGTGATTCACAAGCCTGAAGCATCAGATCTTGCTGCTGGTGTGAGCTGGTGCCTGCAGAGTGCCTATGGCTGGGAGTCGGGGTGAGAACCTCAGCTCCGGCTCCATCCTTGATTTGTTGTGCAGCTTTAAACAAGTCACCTTATCACTAGCTCTCTATTTTCTTATCTGTTTAGCCAGGATTATGTTGGCTGCTCACCCAGCAAATATATTTTAAAGATTAATGGAAGGGTGCTTGCGTAGTAACTTTGAACTCTTTATGTCAAAATGATACACCATTCTTGTTACACCATTAAAATTAATAAAGAAATATTGAACTCACTTTTATCTAAACACCCAAAGGCGGTACCTAGAAGACCTAAGCATTTGGTTTCAATAGTTGCTAGAGGTAAGGAAACAGGAAAGGTTAAACCCAGCTTCGGGCTAGCATTTTCTCAGAAGTCTGTGGCACCAATCACATACATCTTGAAGATTTTCTCCTAATCAGTTGATTGCACTTTTAAAATGTTTACTCCCTTCTCACAGAACCTACCCCTTGTTCCCAGCTGATCAGAATGAAGAGGCGGTATCTTTGTCTGTCAATCAGCTGTCTTGGGTCACATAGAATGCTTTTTTGGGTAATGTTCAGCAATCTGTGATGGACGAGGACAGTCACTTTGTTTCACTCCCTGAAGGTGTTTGAGGAATTAACTCAAAACAGGAAATGAACGGCTAAGAGAAAAAAGATTAAATGGTTGGATCGTGGATGACTAATGTTGTTTTTTAGGGCTCAAAAGTGATTTGACTTTGCAGGTGGCTTTTCAAAATTCTTCAAACACAAAAATATATAGCTGCTCATCTTATTACCAGTTAATAAATATCTACTGGAGACTCACAGTGTAAGCTGACTGGCCTGTGGATAAACAGCATACTTTCAGAATGAGTATTATCTAACTGAAAAGAAGAAAGTGCCCCCAATTTAGAAAGCTCTAAAATTAATGGACTGATCTCTTCAGTAATTAATATCTCAACTAAGAACCACAGCAAGACGAGATTTAAAGTCAACATATATAACGTGTAACTCGTTGCTAATGAATGCTTGCCTTCTTATATTTAAAGTACTTTTCAGCCTGATTTATTCCAAATGTTGTATAAACCTCACTAATTATATGTACATACTGAATAAGAAACCATATTAAAAGTTAGCACTAAGGTGTAGCTACTTCAGAGAGAGAATGAGACAAGTATTTAAAAGTTCTCCATAATTTGAAAGAGCCTTTTAGGCCAGGAAATGAGGACTGTAACATCTGGTTAAAACTAAAAGAGAATTTTAACTAATTGTTCAAGTTGGACAATAGCCAAAACCCTGGAGTTAGCACACCTGGATAATATCTACATAATGTTTCTAGAGAAATAGATTCTGGTAAGGAAGCAAATAATGAAACTTTTAAAGACTAATGAGGGGAATGGATAAATTTCAGGAAACAAATTTATAGAATGAGGTTGTATATAATCCTGTTTCAAGCTTTAGAAGACAAACCAGATTATATACAGAAATAAAGCACAAAGGAAGCATCATGAAATCTGAGTTTAAAAAAAATCTTTGAAAGTCTTGTTTACACAAATCGGCCAAGGAGGTTGAATACTTTTTCTTCAAATGTGATACATAGTTACCATTCAGTGAGATGGATATAGATTTACCTTTCATTTCAACTTTGATAAATACTTCAATTCTCCTAAAAACCAAAGAGAGTGCATTCCCTTTGAGATGAGGCATCGTTAGTGAAGACAAAGGAGAAACAGAGATTTGAGCTTGTAGATCAGAAGTAAGAAAAACAGAAATCCTTAGAAAATGTGCTTAGTATCCTGTCGGCATTCATGTTACTCAGTTAAAAAAAAAAAAAAAAAAGAAAGAAAGAAAGAAAAAGAAACCTGCTAAGGTATTTAAAAAACTGTCAACCAAGAGATAAAGTTTAAAAATTCTACTTTTGCAGGGCAATGACTGCACAAATGGATTCAATACTCTTCTATGGAGACAAGGCATAGAAGTCCTTTTAAGAATCACGCATTCTTGATAAGACCATCTCTGGTTCTTTTGCTTCATTCTTATATTGTATACAAAGATTTGCTCAAATGCAATACCTTAGCTTCATATTGAAAATATGAGGACAGACCAGAATTTTTTGTACCACTGCAAATTAGAAAGGAGGACTAATTCTACGAAAACGACACCAGAGACAAGGTTGCCACTGCCAAAATTATAATATTAATGAAATTATAGTATTAATAAGACATACATAGTTTAATTATAAGTACTATCTCATCCATCTGTATAAGATGGTCAAGCAGCAGAATAATTGACCAATAGTGATTGGATTTAAAAAACCAGTATGACACTTTAGGCACCTAAAAATAAATGAAAAGCAATATCTTACAGATTTAAAGATGAAGATTCAGGTAATTTTAGATACTAGGTATAATTAGTTTAATCTGAACTAAAACATTGAAATAAATATTAAAAGGGGGAAATTTACTAATCAATCTCTACAGAATCATGGAAGGATGAGCCATAAGTATTTTAAAAAGAATAAATAATGATAAGAAAATCTAATTACTTTCTTGATGGAATTCTGCAAGATTAAGTCAATGAAATTGCTATATTATACTTTGATTTTGGTTTTACAGATCATGAAATTATATTTGCAAATTTTATGCAAATTTACTAAGAGATTAATGTTGTCATGTTCTATAGACCTAGGACAAAGAAAATGCTGTTAACATCATTGGTTAAAAAAAATGTACAAAGAGATTCCAAGGTCATGGATTCTGCATCTAGAAGAGCTTGATGGTTTCATATTCTCTCTCTCTTTCTCTCTCTTTTAACAAGTCCTGAAGCAGATTATTACAAGCTCCAGGTGAGAGGATCTCCCTAGAGAGGAGGAGAATGTGATCCTGAGAGGTGTGACCACCTCAGAAGGGACAGTTCTCCTGCTGCTGGGGAGTTCAGGCCCAAAGGAGTAGGCAGCGCTGGCCCTCCCCATCAAGCCTCTTTCCACACTCCCTGGCTCTGTGTAGCCACATTTCTTACTGTTTGCTGGATGCACATATCCTGTAAGTGCTTACAGTTTGTGACAAGGAGGAGCCAAAGAAGTAAGTCAGCACACCTCCAGACAAAGGTGCATGGGGTATCATTATATCATTTATTCTTGCTAGAAATAATTTTTCTTAATACATATAGTTATACATATTAGTTAGTTTCATTTTGATACAATAATGTGGCATGGAATTTAATTTGTTCCATTTCGGTCCCTGGTGGCTCCTCTTTCCCTTGCCACGTCCCTCTCCCTTCCCTTCTTTTATTCTATTCATCTTCATTTTATTTATCTATTTATCTATTTTCGTATCAGGGATTGAACTCAGGGAGACTTGAGCATTCAGCCACTTCCCCTGCCCTATTCTGTATTTTCTTTAGAGGCACCTCGCCATTGCTGAGGCTGCCTTAGAACTTGTGATCCTCCTACCTCAGCCTCCTGAGCCAGTGGGATTACAGGTGTGCACCACTGTGCCTGGCTGTTTATTTATTTATTTATTTTTAATGGGTACTTCATAAATTTAGACAAAGGTGAAATTCACTGTGGTGTATTTAAACCTGTACATGGTGTAATTCTGTCAAATTCATTCTAGGACTGATTTTTGCCTGTGTGATCCAGGCATTGTTTGAAGTAGTTGGGATATGTCAGTGAACAAATCTGATGAAATCTTTTCTCTGGTGGAATTTACATTATAGGGGGTGGAGGCAAATAATAAACATAATAAATATATAATTTTGTATGTTAGAAGGTTATAGGTACCATGGAACAAAGAACTATTAGAGCCAAGAACATTTATTGGGAATGTGGAGGAACTGTGCAATTTAGTAGAGTGCTCAAGGAAGGTCCTGTTAAGTAGATGACATTTGAACAAAAGCCTGGATAGCATGAGGGAGTCAGCCATATCTGGAAAAACAGAGTTCCCGGTGGAGGAAACTGACAGCACGAAGAACTAAGGAGGGCATGTGGATCTGGGAGCTCAATCGAGATGAGGTCGGGGAGTTAACATGTGAGCCATTGTAAGCACTTTAGTTATTACTGTGTATCAGGGAGAGTCATTGGATAGTTTTGAATAGAGGAGTGAAATGATCTGACTTGTTTAAAAGGATCATTCTAGCAACTGTTGAAAACAGTCTATGTGGTCAAGACTAGATGCAGCATGCCCCTTTAGGAGGTTCTTCTAATAGAAGAGGTAAACTTTATAGAATGTAATTATTGTAGGAACCATAACCTTGAATTTTATAGCCTAAATTTCATGAATGCAAATATTTTTATTTCAATATATCTTTAAAGTGAAATTATTTCCAAGAGTCATTTATGGAAACACTATTTGATACTTGAATTTTTTAAAACCATAAATCAAATACATGATTTAATTAGTGTGATGATTTATGTGTGTAATGCTTTATAGCTTTCTATGTGTCTTCACAGGAAAGAACTTATTTTACCATGCAAAGACCTTGTGAGGTTGGAAAGCTGACTGTCATCTTCTCTTGTAAAGGAAAAGACAGTTTATCCAACCAGATAGTGGAGGAACCAGGTTGGGAATTCAAGCATGCTTGCATTAAGCTTGAAGCATTCTCCACTCTATCACTTTGCTTGAGACAAATCTTTGGAATCTGTTATAATAGGACATGACCTACATTAAAATTACTGTTAATGACCTACAAATGAAGGAAATTTTCAGAAGATATTAAATCGAAGGGGAAGGGGTAGTTCACAGGCAATTAATGAGAGAGAAATAATAAAAATCAATCCTGATAACTTTGGTTCTTTATCATCTGACCCCTTACTTTCACCTAAAAGTCACTTATTCAAATACTGCTAGAAATTGGAGCTCATTCAAGGTCAAAATTATGGTTGTGTGGCTACTAGCCAAAGCTAACTTTCTGTCAAAATTATCTTTAAAAGAGGCTAGGCTGAGGGGTCTTCTAGGTCAGATATAAAGGTATTTCAAAAATCTTGGGTCAAACATGCCTCTTAAAAAATTAAATGATGTGAGATTTGTCAAAAATTAGTAAGGTCTGTGAAACTCCATTTAAAAAGTTAAACTGCCATAGATCATAATACTTGCCAGCTTGAAAACTTTAAAATTCTTTTTCCAGAGCAGGTTGAAAAAACAGTCAAATTGTTACTTTAAATTTCACTGCCAATTACTGTCCTTTTCCTACTTATTTCCATCTCAAAGCCTCTGAGCAACTCTTCTACTCCTTGCTGAATATGAGCTATTTCATGGTGTATGATTTCAAATTCTCTAATAAGGTTGACCTTGAGTGAGGATTTGGACTTTGCTCTGTAACTCTGGGATTTCACTGCCATCATGGAAAGGATAGTCTTGGCACCTATCCTTCCTAGGTTGACCAGTAGGCTCACTTGGTTAGGCCAAGCTGTGGCTCCAGAGAGCTTATCATTTCTTTATATTTCCTTTGTTTGAGAGGGAAGAGCAGAGTGAAAAATTTTAAAAAGGGATGTCAGGATACTAGAATAGTAGAATTTTCCCATGAATGAAGTGAACTAATCAACCTAGACTGAGTATAAAAGGATATTTATTGAGTTCCTGTGATATTTCAGGCATTGGGTTGGATCCCTTCACATTAGTTATTTTATTTCTCCTCAGTCATGTGAGGGGAATGTAAAATATACTTACATTTTGTTAATATATAAATTTTGTCTCAGACACTTTAAATAACTTGTCTGAGATAGAAGATTCCAACCAAAGATAGGTTGACTCCAAATACTACCCAATGTCTCCCACATCTGCACACTTCCTTGAAAATTAATCTAACCTTGGACCCTATGCAGAATCCTCTTAGTCCTGTTGGGACAGCCTCCTTTTCATTGTAATAGGGATCTGAATGTCTCTGGGTGTCGCAACATGCCATATCCATATGTATCATGGCTAGGGATGATATTCATTTAATCTCTGGGAAAACATATATTGGATTGAGCATAGTTAATAAATATAAATTGTCATGAATGCTGAAGTTAATTAGCTGAGATAGATACACATCCTAGGGCCAAATATGATTCAAGGACTTTTAGTCTACTTCAGTGCTCTTGGTACCAAAGTGAAGACTCCCAGACTGTCAAGTGTGATGACATAGCTAAAAGTCAGAATCCAAATTTGGAGAACTTTTTTCAGTTTCTAATTTGGTTAAATATAATTGCTAAAATGCAATATTATTTAAAACAGGCAAAAGCCAGAAAATAAAGTAAAAAGATTATGTATCAAAATAAAATATTGATGATTATTTCTCAAAGGAATGCTGACAGACCATAGCTAAAATCTGATTACAAGATGAATGTCAGCTATATTAGTTAGAGATGATCTCTCTGTATCAATTTAAATCACATCACTCAACCCTCCAAAGTCTGGGTGTTTTTTCAGCTATAATGACCTAGATTCAGAGCAGTACCTGACACTCCACTCCATCCTCCTCTGTATTGTCCTCAGGATTATATCCTGGACCCTATTTGTCATTCCATCCCTAAAGTCAAAAATGTTCTTTTAGGGTTGTTATGCTTTATTCAAATTCAAAAGATAAAGACAACTTTTGCCACTGATAAAAGTTGTCTCCTGTTATGTTTCACTTGCATTGTTTTGGAAATGCACTATCTTTAGATTAGTTAATAAGCTCAATAGGACTCTATGGCTTAGAAGTTCACAAAGTGAATTTATGCAGATGATTGTAATATAAAACCTTTCTAATTTACTTCCCCCTGTTTCCTTAATATATGAGATCAATTTCTTAAAGGGAAGAAATTGCACTTGCCTACAAATTGTCACAGGGAGACAATGTTTCCTGGGGGGATGAGACCAAATGATCTTTTGCTTCTCTTTTTCCCTTCTCTTTCTTTCCTCTCCCTTTCCCCCCCTCCACCGCCCTCCTGTTTATTCTTCTATTAACCAGCCTATCGACACTTGATGTCTATACCTGCTGCTTTTTATATATCGTGAATACACTTTTCAATTCACATAAGTATTACACTTACTTCCAGACTTCACAGTTTTCAAACTTGTTTCCTTGACAATGACATGGCATGAAACGTCAGTTTTAGATCTTGCAGTTCCTGAGTAGATATAGAAAGTGCCTAATTTCTGGTGGACTTTTAATAATGGTATTGATGAACAATAACAAGCTTGAAATTCAACACTGGAGAAACAGTGCCACATTTTCTCAACTGGAGATCACTCACAGAGAAATATGAATTTGGCTTAACAATAGGGCAACTTCATCAGATTTTAGATCTAGGATGGTTTAAAGCCAGGAACAAGGAAAAAGCACCCCAACAAGGAACTGTGAAATGAAATTGACAAAATTATGCTCTTTACATATATGAATATACTATAGTGGATTCCACCTCGGTGTATATCTATAAAATGTTGGATAAAAACAATAAATAGAAGGAAGACCAGGAAAATAGAGGAAGAGGAAGGAGGGAACGAAGAAGGGAGGGAGAGAGAAAGCATTGGGGACTGAATGGAGAAAATTATATTCCATGCATGTATGATTATGTCAAAATGAGCCCCACTGTTTTGCATAACTATAACGCACTAATAAAACATTAAAAAAGGAAAGTAAAAGCCTTTTTACTTTTTCAGAAGAGGGGAGCACTGCCACAAAAAAGACAATTTTGTTAGTTTTCCTTCTCTTCCATACTGTGCTTATGAATTCTCCTAAGCTTCTAAGCAAATAACACTGATGATAGAACCTAACCTTGCCTGTTTTATCCAAAGACTCAAGACTCAAGATACTTTACAATAAAGTTTCAAATACAGCAAACCAAAATACAGTGCATTAAGCATTTCCTTTCTAATTGTTAAGCACACATATCCATGGAGTTATATTTATTTTTTGTTCACTTAGGCTAGCTCATGAAAATTTGCCTAACTGGATTCCTTTAAAATCTAAGAACTCTTTTGTGCTCATTTTACCAATACAAATAAAACATTTTTGCTTAGAAACCCAGACACAACATTTTTCTAAGAAATTAATTCTGCATTTAGAAGGTTCCACGGAAAACAACTATGGTTTCAATAAAGGTCCTGAAATTCAATGACATGTAAATGTTCCCTTATAAGAGTACAGCTTACATTCATTAGGTGTATGACTGAATTTCCTATATAATTTTAGGTTAATGAAATAAATACTTCAATATAACTCTCTACTTTTTAAAAGTCATAATATTGTATGAATGGACAGGGCAACAATCCAAACTCTGGGTTCAGTTTCTGTCTCTAATGCAGGATCAGAAGGTTAGAATTAGCTGACTCTCTGCCCCACTTTGAGGACAAAAGAAGTTGTAAGAAGTCTTTTTTGGTTATCACAGAGATGTGCTGCGGAACTCCTGGAGAATGAATGCAGGGTTTTCTCTGGTGATGGGACACTTCACCATAAAACATAAGAAGGGGCTACACAATGGGTGCAGTGATCTCTTTGGGGAACTGGGGATTAAGTGGCCTCACTAAGCTGCAAGGGCAAAATGAAACGACACCTCTGCAGTTTCCAACATCTCAGAAAACTCCACTCTGACATTTCATTTTACCTCGGCAAACAACTGCAATGAAAAATAGCCCAGGCACATTATAGGATATGCCCTTATGCATGATATTTTGTATCAGATATATCAGTCACATTGCAAAGGACTTAGATCAACTTAAAAAAATAAAACCCAATAGAATGATTACAGCCGCTGCCTAGAATGACAAGTATTATCAACAAAAATTAATCAGGCGCATCTTTTAGTGAACTCAATTAATAATGTGCAACAACAGGGTCTCTTTTCTTAAGATGAAAATTAATTAGTGGAGGGAAGGTCACTTGGAGATGCTGACATCACTCATCAGAATGCTCTGGCAGCTCTAATTATTTGTCTTCCAGGCTTGGGTGATCAGAAATTATTGCAATACCTGAGCAACATTTTGAAAAAGCTTTGTGCATGGCTCTTTTAATTAGACCTGGTATTTGATTAATGCAGTGGAAGCGTTTAGATCAGCCTCTTATCATTGAGTGACTTAGAAGTTTTAGGGAATTATACTGTGTAAGACAGGGTCACTGAAGAGGTTTTTAAATCTATATATTTTTTATTATTAAAAGAGTTATAATGTTAAATTTGATTTATCTTTCTCTGATAAGCACTTTGTTCTTTGCCAAGCATGATAATGTGTGGGACAAAATTTTATTAATTCATTCATACTTTAAGCATTTTTTCCCTCTTAACTGTAAGAAGTTGCTTTAAGTTTGGAATCAAACATGTAATTTGAAAATCTTTTAGGACTTAGTGCAGGACAACATCTGAAAAAATGAATATGATCATTATGTCTAAATTCAATATTAAAAAATCCACCAGGCTCTTTCATAAACAGATGTTGTGGACACATAATGTGAATATAGGCATACTATCTAGGGACTGTAGACCTGAAAAATTTTGCAAAATTGACAAGGTTGATGTAAATATGCTTATTTCATGATTAAATTTACAAATTTTGAGGATCGAAAAGTTAGTTATTTCTGATAAAATGTGTGTGTATGAAAGGTGTAATAGTTTAAATGTATTTTTTTTTGTTTTTAAAAATGCTATTGTACATGGTATTTGTAGCAACAGTTTATTTTTAGATGATGTTCACAGACTACATTAAATGTTAGCTATTTCTTCAAAGACTACAAGATAAAGTGGCACAAGGGTGACTTTCATAATAACAATTTTATCTACAGGGGGACATATTTGAATCTTTACAACTATGATCTATAAAACACATCTAACATAGTAACTGGCTTTCTGGGGTTGAGAATTCATTTACCTGAACTTATTAATCTAACTCTCTCCTTCTATCACAGGATGGGGCATTTAGGTTTGGCTGGGTCCACTGTTCTGTGGGGACAGTGTGGGAGAATCCCATGCAGATGAACCTCCTCTGCCTGGGGATCCCAGCTCTAGAGGGAGAAGGTGCAGTGTTCTCTCCTCTGCTCATCCCTGTGAGCTGAGTCTACAAAGGGAAAATGCACTAAAATATGTTTACAGGACTTTTATCATGGAAAGTGATACTTTGTCCTTCAGGAGAAAAAAAAACCTTCAGTGTTTTATATGTTACTTTTGTTCCCTCTGTTATCTTTTCCTTCATCCTTTAACACTGTGCAAGTTCTTTGGATGTTTGCAATTCTGTCTTTTTTTTTTTTTTGCGGGGTGGGGGGTACTAGGGATTGAACACAGGGGTGCTTAGCTAACAAGACACATCTCCAGCCCTTTAAACTTTTTTCTTTTTGAGCAGGGTCTTCCTAAGTTGCTTAGGGCCTTGCTAATTTGCTGAGGCTGGCTTTGAACTTGTGATTCTCCTGCCTCAGCCTCCAGAGCTTCTGGGATTACAGATGTCTTTTGAAGTCTGATTGCAACAGAAAATCTAAGACAAGATTATCTAGAGAGGAAAGTACCTCTTCCCCACCATCTCATTTATTCCCCCAAAGTCAAAAACCCTTTCTGCTGGAGGGAAGAAGTGTAAAGTAGCAGATGTTCATAAGGGGATGGGTGGGCAATACTGGCTTTGCAATTAAGAAACACATAGCTCATGGAAACTGAATTCGGCTTTGCAGTTTTGCCTCTCAGTTACTCAGAGACCCAACAGTGTAGGTCTCTCTGTGCACATACATCCACGTATTTTAAAAAATACAGCTATTTTGTATGCAAGTGTTGACTCAATTAAAGAAGCAGTGGAGTGTAGTAAAATAAACTTGGTTTTAGGTCAAAGACACAGAAATGTGGGGTTAAATCTTGATTCTGCTGTTTGATACATGTGTGACCATGGGTAAGTCACTCAGTCTCTCTGATCCTTCACCTGTAAACAGAGATAATAGCTCCAATCTTATGGGAGGGTGTGGTTAAATGAGATCATGTATATAAAAATGCTTAGTACAGTGATCGAAAAATTATAGGAGCTCAGCAAATGTTAATTCCATTCACAATTTTAGATACTGATGTTTGGATAATCTTTCAGCTCTTTGTAAAACAATCTAGTTACTTTTCATTACTTTTAGTTTTATAGACCTTCTTTTAATCTGGTTGAGCTACATTTTACAAAATAAATATATCTTCAAAATCAACAAATTGATATTTACCTATCTTAAATGCCTAGCACACAGAGTTCAAATTATCTATTGTGGAACTATATGGGATATAGTTATGATTTAGATTTTAATGAAAAATAAAGTTACTTATCCTACACTCACTGGCAAAATATTTTACATACTTATTTCTACTGATGAATTATGCATGCAAAGGCCGAATGGGGCTCATTGATTTATTTTCCCTCTTTTATGCCTTGATTTTCAGGCTGTGTGCAAAGCAGTGTATATTTTTTCTGTCCTGCACTCCCACTGACTATATTATGCTCATGGGGCTCTTCAAGTGGAGGAGACACGCAGCTATGCTCACGAATGGCAGGTCGGCCTATAAAGCCAAGGTAGTGAGCGGGCATTTGGGAGAAAGGATTTTAAAATTAGTGTCAGATGTGGAACTCTTATGATGAAGTACATCTCCACTTAGATGTCAATTCCATTCACACTTCTATTACAGCTCTCAAAACCCCATCATTTAAAAATCTTAAAATCTTAAAAATTATGACCACAGGGTAGACATGCAAAATAACAAAACTTGCTAATTTTTCAAATTTAGTGAATATTT
Source organism: Ictidomys tridecemlineatus (assembly GCF_052094955.1). NCBI lineage: Eukaryota > Metazoa > Chordata > Mammalia > Rodentia > Sciuridae > Ictidomys > Ictidomys tridecemlineatus. The sequence goes on from NC_135482.1 coordinate 137,741,920, forward strand.
TTATAGCACTAACTATGTGTCAGACACTATTCTAAAGTCCTTGTGAGTGTTAGAAAGAGAACCCCAAACTGGGATCAGCTTGCAGATTCCCAAAGACATCAGATATAAATAGCAACAAATCAGAAGAGATGCCTCACAAGCAGGTATTTGACACCTTTTCATTCCAGCAGGTATTGCACGGTGTGTCTTACCTGTCCTGAATAACATACACCTAGTCATTAGTTGCTGGTGTGAGGAAGGTTTTCCACTGTCGCCCTGTTTTAGGTTTTCCGATTAGGGGACCTGAATGCCCTGTGAAGGTGTGATTGTGTTATTGGCCGACTTCAGGCAGTGCTGATGCTCCTATAGTTTGCTGGAGTCCCTAAGTATACTGGAATCCTTTCTTGCACTATTTCCAGTCATTGCAGGCCTGCAGATGGGATGGACTACCTTCTGCTGCACAGCTTACCTGGAACATTGTGGTGGAGAACCTCGGGCCATGGATCAGAAGTCTGGGGTCATGGTTTCGAGTCCTACTCCTGCATAAATCACCAAGAGCTAGAAGCTCTTTAATGGAACATCTGATCTGTGACTCTAGGTGTTTGTCCCTGTTAGCTTGTGAATTTACCACACTAATAACTGGGTCTAATTCATGTCTGTGTACACAATGGTAAAGCAAGATAATGCAGAAGATAAAATTTGCCTCAGATGCTAAAGATTCCTCTTTCTATTCACTTACCTTGCTTACTTGATGTAGAACCAATTTCCTCTTCAGAGGACAGTAATTCACTGCTTTTTGAGAACTAATTCACTTTTGTGTTAAGGAAATTAATGCAAAGTGGTTATCTGCTGATGATCCCATGACCAATACCTCATTTAAATGTAGTGGTGGAAACTTTCTCAATATTATTTTTGGTCATTTTCCTAGGATCACGTCCATTTCTTAAAAGTGGTCAGCATATTTTGTCAGCCAGCATTTTGGCCACATTATTGTAGAAATGGTTGCTAAGGCTCCTTGATTGTATGAAAGCCTAGACAGTGTGCTCCTTTACCTAGTAGCAATTGATAGGCTACTGAGAGTATGAGTTGAAGTCGCCAAATATAGAAAACTTATAAAAATACATGTGGAAGGGGCAAGTATCATCTAAACAATAATTAACTATTCATGTAAGACTCTGAAATCAGAATTTTCAGGGTAATGTTTTAGAGACATCCGTGTTGATTAGTTTTCATTAAATAGTATGACCCCTGGCTGATGGTGGGGATCTCAATGTTGCTCTCCCCTGAGCCTCAGCTATCTCATTTGTAAACTGAATTTGAGCTGAGGAGGCTGCCTGGGCTCTGCAACTTGCCAGCACCAGTATCCTAAAAATGACACTCGGATAACCTGAAGGATTGCTAACGTCACAAATGTTCCCCCAAAGGAAGAACCTAATATATCTAGACTGAAAAAAAAAAAATCAGGTATTCTATAGCATTTCTTTTTCTTCTTTAGGTAAAACACAAGCCCACCCCAAATTCCGAAGAATGGTCTACTTCATTTACAAGTGAGTAACACTTGCCTCTATAAGAACCACAATTAGAAAGAAATTTTCCCTAGGATTATTCCAGAAACAGACCTACATATACCTGACCTGCCCACCAAGTTTGAGGCACATTATTGAAAGTTGGGTTGATTTGAGGTATTCTCAGATTCTAAGTAAAATATGATACATTTGGAAAGATTTCTATTATCAGTTGCCCTGTTGGAATTTCTGTTAATTTATAGCATTGGAAGCAAATTATAATAAATAAGCCCCGTACTTCTTAGCATCATATATCTTATTGTCTACATGATCTGATGAGGAACTGATTAAATTTGTACAACCTTTCTCTGCATTGAGACACAGGGCTTTATTGGCAATAGAATATATCATTTTTTATCAAATTCCTCTGTGATTTTTCTTAAGCCTGTTCGTTTGATTCTATTCAATCAATAGAAAATGTTCCTAAATCAACTACTGCTAGTAAATTCTTATTCTTTCTCCAGGACAAGTCAGAGTTTAACTTGTCAGAAATATTTCCATGTATACACAATAAAATATTTCTGTTTGTCAGATTCAAGGCTGCTGCTAAAGATCTCTTTGAATTCATTAGCTATACAGCTAGCGATATGCATTTGCTCACCTTGCCAACTGTTTTATATCTGAGAAACAAAGGAAACTACACATGTATATTAAAACTGATTAGCATTGTACCCTAAAGCAATTAAATAAATATTAGAAGAAACTCCCACAGCCCTTTGTTTTGCTATAAGGGGCTCAGCTGTGCTCCTTCTAACCCTAACTACATCACTTCAAATTACCAGTAAATTAACAGAGGAACACTTTCAACCTCAGAGCAGATTTGATCCAAATAGTCTTTAAATGCCATTTCTGTTCCTATTAACCTAAAGATCGGCATAGCAGATATTTTCTCGAGGCTGCCCAGCAGTCCAGGGCATTAACGGTGAAGTTGTGACAGCACTTTTCATGATGATTTATGATTCCGTGTTTAACTTGATTACGCCAATGCTGACTCTGAATACTATTTCAATTAGTGCACAGAAGGTCACATCACAAATATTCCTCTATAATCTATTCCTATTAACACTAATACACAGAGTAACCAAATCTTTTCACCCTTGTTGATTCACATCATCCATAGCCCTAACTGCAGGCTTGTTTACCAGTTTACTGCCTCGGACACTTCCGAAATGGTAATTTTCACTCCTTTGAGTATCATTAAAAGCCTTGCCATGACGTGGGGAATAAAGCATCTCTCTGCTGGCATCTGTATATTAATAATTATCAAAGTCTCAGATTTATTAAACAGGAGGTATGCTTTCTAAAATGCCTGTCTAAAGCATTATTTCACGACCAATTACTAAATAAATATACAAAAGATTTTTTTAGGGAAATGAAACTGGCTTCCGCCTAAAATCAATTTTAGCAACAACTCTTCTCTCATTATTGCTCCCTTAACGACTTCAGGGAATTGCTCCTATTTATATGTAACCAATCATAATCCTGTTTTTTTTTTCTTTTGACTAATTTCTACGTCTAATCATTGGGGAAAACTGAGAATATTGGGTCATCAGGTCTTTCCTTTTTACCTGTAAACTGCTTATTAAACAGTCCCTGTGGTACAAAATTAAGACTACAAAGAGAAATAGAGTTTTATTGAAAAAAAAAAAACAACTTTTCAATTTGTCCAAAGGTTAAAATGAAACCAACTGCTAGAGACAAAATCCACACATCATTTAAACAATTAGCGAGGAATGTTCAAAGACTTTCTGTTCAAAGGGCACACAATTTGTATTTTAAGTTGTATGTGGAGGGAATCTAGACAGAAAGTTAATTAACAATAAACCAAGAAGGCTTCATCACAGAAGTTTAACTGTGCTCCGAGAGGCTGGCGTCCAGCGGAGAAGGTGGTGGGACCAAGGAGTGGGAAGTTGGAATGTCACTGTGCTCAGTGGGCCCCTAATAAATGCTTTATTAACAGCAATGATGTCAGCCTTGCAAAAATATTAAAGGGGTCTTGTCTCTGTGGCTTGCCTTTTTTTAGTGATCTGAAAAAAATATGTATATGTGTGTGTGTTTGTGTATATATATATATATATATATATTATATATATTATAACAATGTATATACTGAAGGGGAAAAAAAAATTAAGAACCAAACCAACCAACATTAGGGTATTTTTTCACAACTCACTCTCACCAACTCCTTGACAATCTTACTTCTAGGGATTCGCCAGCACTCAAAAACCATATTTATATTCCTCTCATAGTCAGTTTAACTGATCGTTTGTAAGATACACAATGTAAGCTAAGTGCCTATTTGGAGCAAGAAACAGTTTTCTTTCCTTTTTTTTCTTTTTGTTGGAGGGAGAAGCTGAATTTGCATGATAATCAGACTTTTTAAAAGTCAGAACAGCTAATAGAATTTATAAAAATATCATTTGACACAGACTTCTTTCTTTTCTGTGTTTTTATGCAACCATTCCATACTCCACTTTATCAGGGTTGAGAAAGCTAGTGGGTACTGACCATATGTCCATCGATCCCCACACATCATCATATTTATTTCTCTTCAGAATTCCCTCCTTCCCATTTAGCCTTTTTCTCTAGATTTTGATTCCTAGGTCATTTTAGACCCATGTCTCATGTTCCAAAGGACATTATTGTGTTCTACTAATCTTAGACCATTGACTGCCAAGTCAGATTGTACCTAATACTGACTATAGATGGAACCCTGTCTGTTGGCCTAAAAAACAAAAAACCCAATGACTTTGAGAACATGAAAACAAAACTACACTGGTAAAGTGACATGTGGTGGGTTACAATTTGCGGATGAAGATGCTGTGAGTTAAATATTTCTTTGAGCATAGCACAGAAGTTATTTATTCAATTGGCACAGCTTTCCCTGCTTGTCTGAAGGCTGAAGAACTCAGAGGCTTGACTTTGGCTCCCCTGCAGGAGTTACACAGAAGGTCGGTCCAGAAAGTTGCAGTCCTTTGTTTCTGAGATGTGCATGTCTGATTTCAGATATAGAAGATCTCTACAGCTGGAGTGAACTTGGACTCCAAATGTATACATTTACAACTGTCTGTTATTTTCATGGCATAAACTTCAAACCCAAGAAATGGAAACAATCTTTGCTCATCTCCTTTAATGATATGCATGAGTGGACCGTGTACAGTGCCTGGCCCATTATAGGTGCTCAAGGAAAAGAATTTTTTCTTCCTCCCATCCTCTCTGTCCTTTCTATTCTAGTTCTCTCATATCACCTGCCCTGAACCCAACTTTTTGCAGGTGAGTTGGCCAGATGTTGGAAGCCAGGGATTCTGTAGTGTACATTCTATAACTTGCCTCCCAGTGCCTGCATTCAACGAGGTTGATGTCCAGGTGGAGCTGAACAACCTGTGTGCAAAGTTTTTTCAGTTTCCTAAATAAAGGATAAACTTCCCCCTCCAACACTAGAATCCTGATTGAAAACTTAGTTGGAAGTAGGAGGAAAATACAATAGGGAGGTGGAGGAAAGAATTTCATGCCAGAATAGCAAAGTGGGAGAGAGAATCATCTAATTTCTCTTAGTGCCTGTAGACACACTTAAGGGGGCTTAAGTATGGACTGACAAAGACGAATGAACCTCCTTATTGTTGCATTAATAGGATAGTTAGAGTTAAGGATCAGTGAGCATTTATTCTTATAATAAAAGCTTTCTTTAGTTTTCCATATAAATGTACTTCTTTGTATAATAGTATCTTTGTGGTAATCATAAGTGATGCTTAGCCTACACGTCTGAGTGATTAGGGAATAGTTATAAATTTTTATATGCATATATCTATATCTCCACGTGGATATAGCCTTCCTTTCACAGGTGGTTCATAAAAGGGTTGTAATAGAAAAGATCCACTTCAAATGAAAGGTTGAGCTGTTACGTCTAGATTGAGAGCGATCACAGAGATTAGCCCCTTGCCCTCAGTAATTTATAAAAAGCAAATGAGGGGCTGGTGGCCATGAAAATAAATATAATTAACCCACTTAGAAAAACCTTCACCCCTTGTTACAGAGAGTTTCTGCTTGATCAGGCTGACTAGTGCAATGCACAAATAAATTAAGAAAAAGATTCTAAGATTTTTAAAGTTTCTTTCTAATTTCTCCATAAATAATTGGGCTGCCGAAGAATAGGCCCATTTTTCAAACTCTGAATAAGCACCTCCTGCATATGAGTCAGTTCATAATTTTTGCACAGATGTCACACTCCACAGGATATAAAAACAAACTAAAGATAGCCGGCCATATAATGTGTAGATATATCATCGTTACAGATGCTCAGTAGAGCTTGTGCATTTTTTTTCCCCCAAACAAATCTCAAATCTACATATTTTGAAGATATAAATTTCTCATTTGTTATTCTTGGACATGCTCTTTATTTTATTATTATTTTTTTTTCATAAGTGAATTTTTTAAAAGTTCCAGGCACACAAAGCTGGCATGCAATTGACACGGCTGGAAAAGCATCCCTACACAAAGAAGATGCAACAAAGCCGCCAGTGTGTTTCTCTGACAGCCTGTGAGAGCCTCCAATTAATTCAGGCTTTGGCTCAGCCATTTGGAGTCCTGTACCCCGACAAAGAACCTGCAAATGATATTGACACATGTGATTGACTGCAGCTCTTACATTTGGACCTGGGACATGCAATGATGCATCCCTGAGAACCGGTGGCAAGAGCCATCAGTAGAAGACTAGAGATGCCTTTGTGCTCTCTTGGTGGGTTGATGAAATCCTCTGGTCGCTTCTCCATTGTACTTCTCCTATACCCTAAATAGAGTCAAACAAGCCTTGGGAGGTTCTCTGGGGGTTCTAGTCTGGCTGGTTTATTAAGAGGAGAATGTCCAATCATAGTATTTTCCTCAGGAAGCAATCTAAAAGGGATATGTCTAAATAGACGTTTCATATTGATGGTGGGATATTGTTCTCAAGGGGAGTCTCTTAGATGAGTTTTGACTCTTGATTCTATTGCCTCTCAGTGAATGACTTTGAGTTATTTAACTTTCTAGGTCTCAGTGTTCACATCTGTAAAATTGAGATGATAATAGCATTTAGCTTTAAGTCATTCTAAGGATTAAATACCTAATGCATATAAACTGCCTAGCACATAGATTTAACCCTAGTTTTTATTGTTGCCATTCTGCGTATTACATGGAAGGGATCTTTTTTTCTGCAAGGTCTATGGGAAATACAATGGCCTTTTAGTCAACGATGCCTGAGAAACACTGTGGACTTTCAGAAAGACCCTTTCCCACACGTTGTCTTTGTCAGGTAAGGTGTACTGACAGCTTCTGTGGTGCAGGATTTTCTTTTCTTTCCTTCTGTCTGTGGATAAACAGACAGATAAAGAAAACCACTATTTTAAATGACAGGAAGTAAACCAAATTGCTCATACTTCAGGAGGTGACCTAGGTTAAAAAATACTTTGTAAATTCTTTGCCAGTGCATTAATAGTAATAATAATAATAATAATAATAATAATAACTATATAATAGTGATAATAATAGTAGCTAACATTTATTTTATGTCATTTGTTTATTAAACTAATATTTATGAAATCATTCCATATTGAAATGCAAAATGAATTCCTTATCTACTAAAGATATTCTTATATCTATCTATCTATCTATTTATTTATTTATTTATTTTGGTACCAGGGATTGAACCCAGGCACATTTAACCACTGAGCCACATCCCCAGTCCTTTTTTGTATTTTATTTAGAGACAGGGTCTTGCTAAGTTGCTTAGGGCCTCGCTAAGTTGCTGAGGCTGGCTTTGAACTTGAGATTCCACCTCAGCCTTCCAAGCTGCAGAGATTACAGGTGAAAAAGAAATCTTACTTTTAGTGAGAACTTCTTGTTGACATTAAAAATGATATACCAGACAGGGGCAGAGAGAGCTATAGAAGTAACAATTTCAATTGACTTCTATCTTCTGGACAATTCTCTTGTGAGAGTTGAATACAGTCTAGGAGGAGGGAGTAGGAGAGGAGAAAGAGCAGAAGAGAGGAAGAGAACAAATATTTCTTAAGTATCTATTATGCCAAGGGTGATACAGTGTACGTTACATATATTATTACAAGGAATAAAGAAAGGATTTTGGAGTTTAGTTTGAAATATGAAAATAATACACAAATATTGAAGATAATCAGAATAAGCGTTTCTTCATACAAATCCTCAACTACCTCTGTAAGTTAGTATTGGCCTGGGTAGACTATAGATGCAACCCATTGTGAAAATTCTTTTGTACTTTTCTTCTTGTTCTGAAATTTTCACAGATGTCAATGAGTAGCTGAATCTCTTTTACTATTTGGGTTTCAGAACACATTTTCTTTGATACTAAGAGGTGAATTAAGGTTTATTGTATTATTATAAACAATGGGCCAGGAGTAATGTGAATGTGTTAAAATTTCTTTTATTTGCTTTTCTCTATTTCCTTTCTGTTTCTCTCCCTCCCTCCTTCCCTTTCTTTCTCTGTTATGAGTAATTTAAAATTAACAAAACACTTTCCCGGTCATCTTCTTTACTCTTATCATCACATTGATTATTTGATCTTTTCAAACTATTGAGCCATTATTTCTTGTAATTATTATTTAAATATACTTTCCTAATCAGAATTAATTCAAAGACACCTAAACTATAATGGGAAGAAGTAGGATTAGGAATATAATGCACTCATATATAGTTCTCTATGTATGTTCATTCTGCCAAGATTTTGGAAACACACACACACACACACACACACACACACACACACACACAAACACATACATCCCTGCAGAAGGATTCTAATTTTGAGGCAAAATTAAATTAAATAGACATATTCCTACAAGATATAGATTCTTATTTAAAATTTAGAATTCTTCAACTATGAACTGACCATTGCCTCAAAACGAGCTTTGTTCACTGTATTGTTGGTGGACTTCGGTTGCCTGTATTTCCTGCAAATATTATAAATTTCTTGGAGTCATATGAATTCAACTTGATAATTGTTAGCTATTACTGTTAAACCTTGAATTTAGAAGAGCGAGGCTAGATTTCCTTTGCCTACGCTGACTTTGCCCTCATTGAATACTTCCTGTAAAAAGTGACAATGCTTACGGTGTCGACAGCTCGAGAGCCTCTTGGGGCTGCACCGGTCTGCAATAAATGAAAAGCTCTTTTCAGACTGAATTTTAGTTGTGTATTGTTATTTGTCTTAGAATCCATTTATTAGTCCAGAGATAATGTGACAGTTGACTCTTACAGTAACACAGCACTCATTAGCTAGCTTGACAGGGAGGTGCCACCGTGCACTGGAGATTGTGTTTTATTAATCTTCATGGCTCATTTGGAAGCTGGGCTGGCTATCTTGTAATGTGCCCTCGTGCTGACTGGGACAGGGATGTGTAGCCATGCTTATAAAGGAAGAATATAAACTTGTATGATAAGATCTTTCCCTTTCCTTGACCCGGAATGCAGAAATCTAGGAAAGGCCAAAGGGAATGATGTAACATCCCGTGAAAATTTCCTTCCTAAAATCTGTAGCATTCCTCTAGATGCTAAGGACAATTGGAGTTTAAAACTGTGTTTGATTTAACGTCTGAGCTAGAAATCTTAGGAAGATCTAAGGTGAATTGGAATGACTTGGAAAAGTCGAATTTGCCATCATATCTGTTTCTCAATATTTTTTTTTTTGTGCTGATAAAAATAGACTTACGAGTTGATCCAGATTTTCTTCAGACTTATTTAATTTGCATAAATCATAGACTTTTTGTCTCTGAAAAATTTTTAGCATGTGTTTGAACACGTGAAATGAGACATTGTGACTCACTGTCCCAGGGCTCTTATTCAGTTGTCATTTTGTTTTTAGTCGGGTTTCTGTTGTGTGTACATTTGTTTGGGGTTTTATTGGGTCCTCTACCAGTCACACAGGAATCTCTTATAAGGCACTTGATTGTTTTCAAAAGTGATTGTTTGTAAAAGTTTTGGAAGAAGTTTGAACAATCTTGAAATCATTACACTTTGGTGACATTCTGAGCACACAAGCTATCACTTTGTTGCTAAACCTTAAGGTAGAGTGTCCTGAGTCTGTATTTTGAATGAAGTTTTCACTTATTTCTTACCATTACTAGAGTGTTTTACTCCATATTAACTGAAAATAGATTCGATTTGGATGTTTTCTTTGGCACTACACTAATAAGGCTAATCAAGATGAGATTCCAAGGCTTAAAAAAATGAAATCAACATGTGGTTTAATTCTCACTACTAATACTACCCTGAAAGACTGTTAAGCTTCTGATAGAAAACAATAAAAAACAAGGAAATTCACTGTTAAAACGGCAGCATACCATATGTCCTTTAATACCTAATTACAACAGGGGCACAATAAGAAAGTCATTAAACCTGCACCCTATTGTGCATAGGTATCAGAGCACATATGGCACATTTCAACCATTAGTATAAATTTGATTGCATCTGTGATTTTCTGTTACAACTTTGACTGTATTTTGAAGACGAAAACGTTAGTAGACATATTGGTCATTGTGAAGAATTGCCAACAATGAGAAATGGGACCATTTTTACCCCTCTAGAGATAGGTTATTATAAATTGCATAAAGGCCCACTAATAACCTTGTTTTCCCTTCTGACTTTCAATGTCTTTTGGTGCAATTTTTTCCTCATTGAAAATTTCCTACTCAAATTATTTTTCCTTGCCAGATAAGGGAATTTGATCTGAGTACTAGAAAAAATATGCATTTCTCATTAAATATTGCCTATGAGATTGAAAAATTTACATGCCTACACATAAAATTATAAGTAATGAAAGGAGTACCATGTCTGTACTTTTTTCTTATGAAGAAGGAACTAAGAGTGCTGTATAAATGAGATATTCAAAATTGATAACATTTTTTATGGCTCAACTTCAAAGCCTTTCTTTCTCTATTTAACCTACTAACCTACCTGCTCGCCTACCAACCTATCATCTTTTTAAGGCCTATGTCAGGTTTGAAGGATCAATGAAGGTACCTTCAGCCTTTGTTGAATGAAGGCACCAGAACTCATTCATCTCCATACCTTCTAATGCCTGACTCATAGTGTGGTCATGCAGGCATCTGACACATTTAGATGCATGATAAACACAACTTGATTTGAATCAGAATCATATGATCTATTTTCATTTCATTCTTTCTTGCACTTAGTTTTGCATTACGAGGCACCTCCCATTTGTCGTGAGCTGTTTTCAGAGGTTGGAAGGCAATAGTGTGGTATTCAGGCCCTGGTCAACCATACCTCCTATTGCAGGGAATCAACAAGACAAAAATAAATGCAGTTTTTCAGCTAATGATAAATACAATAAAGAAAAATAAAGCAATGGAAGGTTATAAAGTATACCTGGAGGTGCAAGTAGTGGTTTTGCTGCTTCTTTGTTCCAGAGCCATGTGACAGTTAATGTGCAGCAGGTGAGGGATAGCTAGGGGTCCTGAACTTGTTGTGACCTATGTAAACAGGGATAAGGGGCATGGGAGGCTCATTCTCCTGGTCTCAAGGCAGATAACATGTGGGCAGGTGGTGGGTTTTAGTGGACAGAAGGTAGTATCTTGCTGTGGGTTCCTGGTGTTTTGGGTCCCCTTTTAACTCCTGAAGGAGTGATGTTGAGGTGGGAAAGGGGTGACCTAAGCTGGAGCTCCTGGGGCCCTTGGGCTTCTCCCCCTCCTCACAGCTGCTGGGGATGGGTCTAGCCTGGGGGCTTTTCTGCTTGGTACCTATGACTTAGCTCTGTTATTGACCTAGAACTAGGTTGAAGACTAACCAAGATGACAAAAATTCTGAGGCTCTTTCCTACTGTTCAGATTTGTTGCCAAGAATATTTTTCTTATAGCTGGTAAATTATCATTTATTCAGAAAGTTTGAAAAATTTTTAAAAAGTAGTTTCAGGAAATCTATGTGACTGAGGATATTGTCATGTGTTAAAAATTTATCCTAGAACACTGCAATGAATTGTTTAGGCTGCAAATGTTGCATATATTCTTTGCTATAAAATACTAATTTTGTCACTATTTACATTTATATATGATGGCCTACTTAGGATACTTTTTTCCTTTCAAAGTTCTACCATTTTGATTGAAGGAACTTCACCCCTGTGGCTCACTGTAGGCTAAGGACAGAACTCAGATGAGTGAGCCTCTGGTCCTAAACCCAGAATAACTAGAATGGAACTCCTTGAGTTTAGGAATTTCCTCAGTAAATGCTACACAGAGAAGTAAAACTGATGTCATGCACTTGAAGGTGGAGATCTTACTATTCCACAATTAGCGAGAACTTTTGTATCCTAAGTTTATGTGTGTTTATGGAATTTTCCAAAACTTAGAATTTTTGGTGGAGGGTGAGAAGAGAGAGAATTTGCCTAAAAATCATCTTTCTTTGTAGTGAGAGCATTTGAAAACCTTTCTTCTAGCTATTTTGGAACATGCAATACACTGTTGTTAGCTGTGGTTACACTACCGTGTGACAGAACAATGAGACTTGTTCCCTCATCTTCTGGTAACTTTGTACTTATTGACCAATGTCTTCTCCCCAGGCTCTGGAAACCACTTTTTTAGGCGGTCAACTTTCTTAGATTCCACATATGAGTGAGATCATATGGTATTTATCTTTCTATGTCTGTCTTATCTCACCACAAAGGAATGATAAATGGATGAAGGGGTGGGTATGCTAATTACCCTGATTTGGTCATCATGTAAGGTCTACATGTATTGAATCATCACATCGTACCCCATAAATATGTATGGATAATATGTGTCAATTAAAAAAATCTGATTTCAGGGGGTTAAAAAAGAGAGGACTGTTCAGCAAGTAGGGTCCACCATACATCCTAATTGATTCTTAACTTAGCAGCTTCATTAGTGATGTTTAAATCTCATTAAACATTTAAATATCATTTTACTTCCCTTGATCCTCATTTCACCAAAAGCATTAAAGACCAACCCAATGGGATATAATTGCATGTTTAAAATATTTGAAGCCAAATACTCATCCAGTCACTAAAATATAATTAAATTACTGTTCGGGAATTATTTTTTTTTTAAGGTATCAACTTTTTGACAAGCTAAAAAAGGGATAGCTTTTACAAATTTTTGCTTTGATTCAGAAGTTTTCTTGTTTGTCCCACTAAACACAGGTCCTCCTTTCTTATGTTTGTTTAAATTTTGGATGAATTTCCCAATCTGGCAATTATGTCAAGGGCCAGTCACATAAAGATCATAAAGATGTCATTGAGGCTTATGAAAATGGACTCAATCTATTTTTTTTTTAGATCTAAACATTTCCACAAGCAGAGTAGAACTTAATAAATCAAGAGTCAATATTTTACACCAGAGGCTTAAGTTTGCAACTAAATAGTTGGAGGCCCTACCCTTACCACTTTTTCCCTCTGGGATAATTCTCCCTCTACAGCATTGCAAATATAATTTTGCTGCCTACTTCCCAGGGCAATCATCAATGAGTTGTAGAAAACACTCTGTAATCTAGGATATAAATGCAAAAATATTAACATAACTCAATGGAGACATTTATATTTAATCTACCTTACACCAAGCACTTAACCACCCACTGTGATTTCTTGGTCCTTATGGACTAACCCTATGCCATTTAAATTAAGATAGGTAATGTTAGTCCCTGACCCAGTGTCCCGCTCTCTTAGAAACACAGTGCTGTGATTTGACTGTGAGTCCCTCAGTCACAAGATTGTTGTAACTGTATCTGGCACATAGTAAGTGCTCAATAAATGCTTGATTGTTATTAAAAACTCAGTTAATGCTGTTGTGATTGATCTGTTTGGTAGGGTAATTATTTGTTGAGAAATTAAAATTTAAATCTTTCTCCTCTTCTATGCCAAGAAAGTAGCCATATTGTTTTCTTGCTTCAAGGTCATTTTTTTTTTTTTTTTTTTTTTTTGCAGAGCAGAAAACAGAATTTTGTTGAATATGCTGCTAAACCTTTATCCTGCATCCAACTTACCTTTCCTACTGTTTTTTGTTTTTGAACACCAAAGTTCTTTGTGGACATTGTAAAAACTTACTTCACAGGGCACAGAAGAGGCATACAAGCTTGGAAAAAGGAAGATGGAAGCTATTGCATTAGGGTAGGGTGTGAGTCCTGAGACTAGACAGAAATGTGTCATACTTTTTGGGACTTTGGCAAGATCCATGTCTTGGTAGAAAAGGTCATAGTGCCCCTTAGAGACTGGGCCCTTGCCACTAAGGCTCCAGTGCTACAGGAATTCCTGTGATCTGGCACGGAGCATGCGTCCCTCTCACTTCCAGCCAGAGAACATTCAGGTTGAGATAATAGCGAAGAAGGATCACTTGGTCACTCAACCAGAAAAATACCTTTCACCATAACCCTGCTTGCTGAAGATCCCTGGAATGTCCAGAATAGGTGGATGACCATGCAAACCCCATCCCCAAACAAGGATAATGTTTTGAAGAGGCACCAAGACTGAAGCAGAACCAACCAAGTGAAATAGGAAGAAGACATTATAGAGAAGTGTGATTTAAATAGATGTCCCTTTGGGGAGATTTAAGGATAAAGTACAAATCCCTTTACAGATGTCCTTCATTTTTTTTCCCTCTGAAACAGTCACACAATTTCTTTTTGGAGCATTGTTTGGCTTCCCTGAGCCTACTCTGTTTCTCAAGCTTATCTCCAGTTATACTCTTCCCCTGTCTGTCCGCATTCATGTCTGTGTGTTCTCCAACATCTTCCCAGCTAAATTAGGATCCTGGAGAGAACACACTGGAATCATGTTGTTTAAGGGCCTTTGTACCTTGATGTTTTTGTACCATGAAGTGGCAAATTTGATTTAAGAGTCTTGACTAATTCATTGTTTTATTTCTCATTTGAAAAGGAATAACTACAGGTGTTAAGCAGGAGGTCCATCTGTGTATTTTATTTTTGAGATAATTATTAATTCTGAAAAAGGAAATATTATTCATATAAAATTGTGGTATTTGACTTAAGGCTAGGAAAGGAGGAAACACTGAGACGTTGTGCTAGAGGTGCCTTGGGCTGACCTGCCAGACCCTGTTCTACCCGTCCCTCGCTTCCTCCTTGTTTTTATCCACACACTTTCTCACACTCAAATATAACTCTTCCAAGGTGGGATTTGAAGCCGGAACAAGATGAAAACAATGACGGAGCTTAGGACAATATGACTCTGATCACCTGAACTGTCAGGGTTCCCACGACAGGTGACAGCCACTGCGTAAGTGGGGCTCTGTGCACTGGGGACATTTCAAAAGTCAGTGTCTATCATGACTTTTGTGACTTCATTTACCTGAGGAGATCACTTGAAGACCTCTCTTCCTACTCTCAACCCTCACACAACAAGACACACCATGCTTCCTGAGGCACAGAAGTTAAATCTTGAGGTGACCATGTTTTGTTTTCTATTTCAGTCCTCAGTGGACTCAGATCTTGGTGTTTATTTTAGGGACATGGACCCCTTGGTTCTTTGTGACTTTAAAACACAATATGGTTCATTGCTGCTATTGGAAACATGCGTCTGTTTAAATGAGGTTCTTGATTTCTCTTCTGTAATTTCAAAAAACTGTATTATTCAGAAGGAGCAACGAAAAAATTAGACATTGTCTAAGGTTTAGCCCCCTGAATTACATTTGTTTAGATCAAGGAACTACTTTTTAAAATTATGCTTTACTACCCATGTGGACTGTAAACAATTCAGTGTCAAGGAACCTTACGAACTTACTCGTATTGCCACACGTGTTAGAACTCAGTTATTAAAACCATCATTTAATACAAGGTGAAGCAGGTCGCTATGCAGATATGCTTTTCAATGATGCAGAGGACACGAAAATATATAATATGAATCAGAAATTTATTTTGTGAATATAATATGAATATATTGTTATGTTAGCCTTTAAGTTAAAAATGAATCTGGGGAAAAACAGTTGAAGTTTAGGAACCTGGTTGTGTTTCTTGACATCGCTTAATAGCTGCATATTCTTGGTCAGGATATTTAACCTTCCTTTGTTTCAATTTCTTTTTCTGATAATTAAAAAATTATCACTAATCAGTCAATCAACTCTTAACTATTTATGAAACCAATTTTTAGTCGTAGGGCTTGTTGCCAAATCATTATATTTGTTGAGGTCAAAGTGTTATTTTAAGGGAAATTTTTAACTGATTGTTTGATACAGTCTAACTGAACTATAGTTGGCATTTTAATTTAATATCATTTAGAATGTTAAACTGTATTCTCTCCAAAGAAAAAACATGATGATTGAAGGCTATGGACTTTTATCAAGTGGAGAGGCACCAGAGACATACTGTAATCATTGTTTCTTTTCTGCATTTGTAATCTGTCCTGGTAATGCAAGGTTATAAAGCCATCTAGTTTGTAAATGGTCAAATGAATATATGTATTAAAGATATTAAAACCACATCAAAGTTTGCAATTATTTCCGAAATCTCTGAGTTGAGCAAATTTGACAGTGAAAGAGTTTAAGGTGTTATAAGGTGTTGCTGGTCACTTTCATTCTTTAGATCATTTAAATTATTATGCTAATAGAAATAGAGTGAAATATTATTCTGTTAATGAACTTAACACTAGAATCCAATAGAAATATGTGATAAATAAATACAATGTCAAGTTAGAAAAAATGTTGTAGTTTCATGTTGTTGGTTTGCAAATTGAATTTTTACATAAAATTTACACTAAATGGAACCTCATTATATAGTGATGAGGTCCAGTATGATCCAAATCATTAAAATCACTGTACTGCTTAATGATTCACTAAGTGGTACTGCAGTGCCATAAATTTAGCACTAGTTTCATGATTCAAAACACCAGACTGAGACACCAGCAAATCGTATGTGGATCATTAAATTTACAATGAATGTCAGAGATGAAATAAGGGGGAAAAAACACTTTGAGAGATAGGGATAATATGTGCTCTAAGGTGACATACATCAAGATAAATGATCTTATACCACTTGTGCTTGGATAATAATGGGGGGTAGTTTTTTTTTGTTATTCCTCATTTCATAATTTCCAGAGGGGCTGGAAGTCTAAACTCCTACGAATTAAAGCAGCTGTCACTTTTTGACTACCCTGTGATCTGTTTCATTTATATTTATAATATATACATTTATATATGCCATTACATTTTAAACTTAGCTGATTTTGCCTAGACACTATGGCTCATCTCATTTTCTATCATATTAGTTCAAAATGATTTTTATGGTTGAATGAAATTTGGACTGGTATTACATGAAACCTACCATGAAGATAAGGTTTAATTCGGAAATCCTTAACGATGTTGTTGTAAAATCATACTCTGAATGAAATCTAAGTATTTAATCTTAGTATTATCTTAGTATTTATTCTTTAGGATTTGCTCATGTGGCAATCTGTGTACTGCTATTTGTAAAATAGAAATATAAATATGTTAAATATATACCAAATCCTTATGATCCATAAGTTTTACTGTTTAGAGAAATGAGGGATTCACATTTGATAGCATATTGCTTGCATATATGACTTGGGATATGGAAGACAAACATTTCTTTGGGCCACAGGCAAATGTCCCACGGCCCTTTTACATGGAGTCAGGTATGTAACATATTATTATTATTATTTTTTATAGTCTGTTTAACCCTGGAAAGAACAACAAATTGACGCCATTGTATCTCATACATATTAGTCAACAGTGTTAACCAACAGCACCATTCCCTTGTCAGGAAAACCCTAACACTTCCCACATGATGGACTTTAGGAGGTAGTGCCTCAGATGGGTTACATAACTCCGGGTTCTAGGGAATTTGTCATCTTGGATGTCCCATAGCTTTTAGTCAATGATTCCAGAGACACCCTGTGGACTTTCAGAACAGACCAGTTCCCACATGTTGCCTCTGTCAGGTAAGGTGCATAGATAGCTTCTGTGGCACAGGATTTTCTTTTCTTTCCCTTTGTCTATTTTTTGGTTTGGTTATTTATATCTCCCAGAAGAATGGCATAAAGAACAACAATCCTAAGACAGTGAAAACAGAACAGAACAGACCTGCAAAATGGACGTTCCATTTTTTCAATGAATTGTTGACAAGTTCTATGAAAGTTAAAGCCAAGTGCTGGTGAAGGGATTGTATGAACATCATACCAAAAGCACATCTTATCCTTCTAGCTGGGGGGATAGGAACCCTATCCTCAAGATACAAGGATAGTTTGATTCTAGGTACTAGGCCCTGAAGCATAACATGAAGAAGGAGTTCAGGTATTTCTTGTAAAAATAGAAATACTTTTATGTTATGTTTTTTTTTTTAATCTAAGAAAAGATAAGAAAAGAGGAAACTCATTCAATGAAAGCATTTAAGATATTTTGTCTCCTAACCTTTTGGATTTTCCCTACTTACCTTAGGTATATGGCGTTAGACTCAAGTTGGTTTAATATTTAAGACAATTTCTACCTTCAGCAAGAGTATTATTAGTAACCATAAAAATGAATTTGTACAGCCTCTTCCCCTATCCCAACATTTATGAAGGTCTCGGACTATCCAAGTCAAACACAGGACAACAAACAAATCAAACACCAAAAGACCAAAGGGAACCATAAAAAAGAAATGTATTCATTTTGTCCTTGAAACTATGAAAACAATTTCTAAAATAAACAGGTTATGAGAACAGGGTAGGATATTCTGTCAGCCTATGCAGGGCCTGGTATCTAGAAATTGCTGATAGCAGAGGGGTATGGATAGTTAGAAGAGAAGATAAAAAATGCCATTGTAGTCTTCCATAATAAGCCTTAGGACAAGCCTGTAAAATGTGGCCACGTAGCGAGGTTCTGAAACAAAACAAATGGTAGATAGCATTTCCCTGCTGATGCTGAAAGCTACCTCTGCTCAAGTGCTGGGCTCTGAAAGAATTGTTCCTTTTTCTTCTCAGCCCCTGAAATGTCTCCTAAATACATGCAAGAAGTATAATATTTTACAAAATCTCCTAATTTAGGTGTCCTTAATAACAAACTAATTTCCCTTTATAGTATTGTATCCAGGTAAGGGGAAAAGAGGAAATAATTTTGCAATGGAGAGAGTTATCACCTAAGGGAAAGTTCTACTCAGGTAGAAACAGTGAACACCCCAAAGTCCCCTCTCCTTTATATTTGGGGGTTATTGGGGAAAAGATGAGTGGGATAGAGGAGGAAAGTTATCAAAATACATCTCAACATTCTCTTTTCGGGGCTTCAACTATCTGAGCGGAGAGATTAGTAGCCAGGTTGAGATGCAGACAGAGGTAGAGGGGTTTTGTTCCACTCTTTTATTTTCTCATTATGCTGAGAAACTAAACAGGGTGTCCCTGTATAATATGGGGCAGCCCATGTATCAACACAGAGCAGAGGTTCCGAGAGTTAAAGTTTTAGTTTTCATCCCAGAACATCCACTGGTTACAATATGGTATGAACAATGAGATGGGATCCACTGGGCTGTCCTGGAGTGTGACATGCCAGGGACTGATAAGGACAATGGAGGACAGGAATTGTACAGAGAATGTGATAGAGTCTCAGCAGGGTTTATAACACCAATGACAGTAAAGAAGTAGGGCAGAGATCAAGTCCATCACATGGACCACCAGGCAGTGATCAGCCTAGGAAAGAATCAAGCACAAGTGCCTCAACTACAGTTACTAACTGTGGAGTATAACAGTATAATTCTATGTGAGAATGAGCTGGCCATTACACAGAAGATTCCAGAAAGCCAATGCATATCCAAAAGCCAGTGCAAATCCAAGGAATCCCATCAATTCCAGCTCCGTGAAGTTTTATAAGTTGCCCTCAAATACCAAGACACTGTTCTTTACTGCAGAAAGGGAGCATGCAAACAGCTTATGGTTGAATAGCTTCCAAAGCCTGACTTAAACTAAGAGAGAGGTTTTCAATTATTTGTTCAGATTCCATTTAAATCTAGATTGGACTAAATTTAATTTTCCCTCCATTACTTAATTGGTTGGAGCCTTCATGAGGAGTATCAAATCAGCTCTAAAGGAACCATGTTTTCCTTGAATATTTGAGTTGTAATGTGATGACCATATGTAATCGAACAGAAATGTAATCGCCTCTATGGCTGTTGGTTCTCTATGGGTCGAAACCAGAAGTCGCTGTACTTCCTTGAGCCCAAACGCAGCTGGAGAGACCAGTGAGATGGAGCATCTACGACTAGGTCATTAGGCTGGAGGCCAGCTGACTGTGTTCTCAGACAAGGCCTCGAGGTTTCATAAAGGAACACATATGTCTAGCTTGCAGAGTATATTCAACAGCGTAATTATTGAGCCACTGGTGGAAAATTTCAATGTGAAAATAAGAGCATCTGGGATGAACAACTTCTCTGTAAATGTCTGGCTTGTGTCTGAACGATCTGTTTCCCCAACACTGTGAGCATTGACTATCCATAAAAAGCTCATCATTGTCAGAAACAATGTTCATTCAGCTGTTGGTCAACAATATAAACAGCCTTGTTTGGATCAGGTCTTTCATCTCTTTAATGTGATTCCAGTACTTAATATATTTTGCATACTAATGCCCTTTTGACTAGGGAAATATCTTGCTTGTGATCTCTCTTTTGAATTGTGAGTTGTTTCCTTTGCTTAGCAGAGACGCTTGCTGTTTCTTCAGTGTAGGAATGAGAGGTTGTACTTCAATCATTTTCTAAAGAATCTTAATCTATTCTGCGTGAGTTGGCTTCCTCTCTTCTCTGAGTAATAAAGGCAAGGACCAAATAAGAGAATAAGGTCGAAGGGAGAAAGAAGGCAAAGAAATGTGTAATTATTTTCCCTTTTAGTATTGCATATTTGTTTATGCATATTACTGTGTCTCTGAAGTTTATAGACAAGTTGAAATCTTGTCTAAAACTAGGACATAGAAGCAGTTTCCTTCAGGATAGTATCTAAATAGAGGATTTCAATTTAATTTCCCATTAATATGAATGCTCTGCAAATATCTTTTTTTTAAAGGTTCCTTTTCAGGTAATTCCTATTATGAACCATCATATAGTGTGTTCTAAGTATCTATAATAAACTCACTTTATTCATAAAATTCATCTCCTACCTCATGTGAGCTTCAGACAATGGATAGATAATTTTAAAAATCTGGTTTTTGGGGGGGAGGGGTTTTGCAGGACAGGGTTGCTGGGAGGGAGTGTGGGGAATGAAGGAGGAGTCAAACAAAGAACATTCCTTTCCATGGATCAGAGAGAGCTTGAACAAGCAGCTGGGAGTCCTGGGTTCTAGTCCTTCTCTGCCTCTACCACCTGGGCGACTTGGGTCATCCAACTTCCCACATCTCTAAAACAATTACATTTCATAGAGTTGGGGTGAACATCAAAAAGAGCCAAAACCTATATAAATACTTAAATCATTATGAAAGTCCACAATCATAAAGTATGAACTATTATAATTACTGAAATTAACACTTTTGCATTTCATACTCTGGTGAGTTGCATAGCGTGGCCCTCTTCTTACCAGCTTTTCCCATTTAAACTCACAGAGCTGCTTTTTCTCACCAGGTTAGGGTGTCTGTACCAGGGGTGGGTGAGAACTTTCAGTTTCTCCATCTTTCCTAAGTACAAGGAAACCCAACATCCCCATCTGTGCCCAGACCATGACAGCTTACTGACTGTTAATAACCTTGACAATGTTATTTTTCTTAGAGGGAAAAAAAAAAAAAAAAGACCTGATGACTTCTTTGTTCAATTTCACCTGAAGAGTAGTCTTGCCCGGTGCACACAGTAAGTGTCATTGGTAGGGAATTGTCCAGGAGGCATTCAGTATGTAAATGTTCTAATTAGATCAATGTAAAAGAGCAGTCGTACATTCTGTTATAGCGGTCTGTCTGGTTCCATTAATAAAACCTCCTGAAGGCATGCACTACTAGTTTTCTCAATTAGTTTGTCCTGGATCATTTCATCTTAGGGGAGGGAGGGGAGGACAGGTAGAATGAGAGGGTGAAAGGAGGTGGCAAATTTACAGGTATTTTCTCCAGTGTAGAGATCTGTCCAAATTTGTCCCTTACTGTATCAGTCACTATATTGGCCTTTAGAAAATCATAGTATTTGGGGGAATGAAGAACCGGAACACAGATTTCTCCTTTCCCCTTTCTCTGATGAAGCAAATACAATCGCCAGGAGTACTACCTTTTTCCTCCTTCCTTTCCTCTTTCTTCTCCTATACCTCGTTATTTTCGCTTTCCAGAGAAAGTAGGTTCTGGGATATTCCTAGTACAGTGCCTGACACTTCAGAGTTGTTTAATTAAACGTTTATTCCATTCCCTTTCTTAAAGACATAGCATGCTCCAGACCTCTGGAAATGCAGGTCAAGCATGGGCGGCTGTAGAACGCATAAGCAATTTATAATGATGGAAAAGATGCCATCTTTTCCTTTTACCTGTGACTTTGAGATTATCAGGTTGCAAAGCTGCTTGTTGAAAAAGGATGTGGAAGTTTTAAAAGAGAAATATGTGCAAGAGATATTTTGAACTCCTGGGACTTCAGAGGATTAGGGGGAGATAAGGGTGACTGAAACCACCCTTATTTTATAAGCAGAGAGCACCAGCACCATGTGTGCCATAGGCAGTTACACTGTGCCCTTCACCTTCCCTTCACACCGTTCTCTCTCCAAATCATCTCCTTTCTTATTTGGAGATAAGCCTTGGGTCAGCATTATTTTCCAATTCCTCCCTTCCACCCACTCCCTCATGTGAAGAAGCCACTGAGAACTTGAGGAGCAGCAAGAGGTGGATGATGGTTAGGGGGCGGGGGCAAGGTAATGACATTAGGAAGCCTAGCAACTGGCAGACAAGTGTACATGCCCAGGGGCTCTGAGCAGTCCTGGTTTACCTAATTCTACCCCAGATCACATAACCTGGGCAAGAAACCCAGAGAATTCACTTTAATAAGAGGCTGCCTTTCTCCCTTATTCCTCCCAAGCCTTCCAAAAGACGTAATCATAAAAGAGATTAGTCGGCACAGGAAGATCCTAGAAGTAGAACCAGAAGTGGCACTAGTTTGACTTTATCAACTTCCTGCTGCCTACATGATAATTACTTCTCACCTCTGAGACTCAGACTCAGTTTTCACATCTGTAAAGTGGAGATGACATTACCTGCCTTAGGTAATTCACAGGATTGTGACTCAAGTGCAATAAAGTATACACAAATCTTACGTATAGTGTTGTATATTGAATAATATAAACTTTTCATTTTTGTAGAGAAGGAGTTGTCAAATATCAGACTGTTTTAGTCGACTATTTTGCCACTGTGACTACAAGATCCAACCAGCACAGTTGTATGCTGCTTTGCTTATTATTTATTCTTTTGCAGAAGTTTTAGGTGGTGTACAAGTGGAGTTATCTTATTCTGTCCTTACAAAGAATGACAGAGAAAAATGAATAAATAATAGTTTGTCATTGTCTGCAGAGCTATTCTATATAAGAGTAGCAAAGAGCCTTTTCTTTTATTTGTTTACTTGTTTTTGAGGAGAATAGAAGAGGTTGAGATAGTGATTAAAAAAAAAATCCTGGTTATGAAGTAGTGGTAAGAGGGAGTATTTTTGAAGACAAAATCTTTTCCTTAGAAACTTTAGAGACCAAGATGGGTAGGTACTAACTATAGGGTTACAATAAAAAAATTAAAGGTCAAATATTCTAGCTAGAAGTGATTTAAATGATGGCCAGCTAACTTTTGAATTTATCAATAACAATAATTGAAACCACACAGAACATCTATATTATGTTTAATGTGAGGTGTCCTCCAAAAACTCACATGTGAGACAATGCAAAAAAGTTCAGAGGAGAATGACTGGGTTATGAGTCTTAACCCAATCAATGATTAATCCTCTGAGAAGGATTAACTGAGTGTTAACTGAAGTGGTAGGGTGTGGCTGAAGGAGGTGGGAATTGGGTGTAACTTTGGGTATGTATTTGTATCTGGAGAGTGGACTCTCTCTGTCTCTCTACTTTCTGATCATCACGTGAGCTGTTTCCCTCTGCCACACTCTTCCTTCATGATGTCCTGCCTCACTTAATCCCTGAGGAATGGAGCCTGCTGTCTACAGATCGACACCTCTGAAACTGTGAGCCCTCAAATAAAGTTTTCCTCCTCTACAATTGTGCTGCTTGCGTCTTTAGTCACAGTGGCGAATGAATCGACTAAAGCAGTCTTTGACAACTGTTTATCTAAAAAAAAAAAAAAAATGACAATTTCACATTATTTGGCTACTCTCAGAGCAAGAGGTAACAGTGACTTGTGGTGGTAACCTACAATGTATGATTGAGAAGGAGAAGGGGGTTTGGAAAATGGTAAGAAAATCTCGTTTGTTTTAAAAGGCACATTAAAATATCTAGCAAAGGATACAGGATGGAGAAAATCCAGAGTAATCATAGGACATGAGATATTGGAAAAATTGGGGTAGATTAAATGCTCGGGTCAAAATGCTTTTCTCCTACATTTCTGTCTTGCTTTCTACCATTGGAAGACATCTTTCAGGTTATAGCTCATGGAGACCTTTCCTGTCCTAACCAAAGAAGCTTTCTCTCTTGTGTGATTTCGTAGTGCTCTGTGAATTTTTTCAAAATACTTAAGCACATTGTTGTTGTTGTTGTGTGTGTGTGTGTGTGTATTTAAATTTTTGTCACCTCCACTAAATTGTGGTGTTCCCTAAGGGTGGAGCCATGTTAGTCCTTCTTACTACACCATCCTTGGTGTTTGGCACAGTCTCTGGAGTCAGAAGTTTCACAATGTCAATGAGTCTGAAGGGTAACCACTGGAGAGGTTGGTTTGTTAACTCTAAAACTGAATGTAGAGTAAAAGGAAGACCACGAATCAGAGGAAATAGATTTGATGTTGTGGATGGAGGAGGAAGAGGCTACCAAGAGCCAGAGTCTTCTGAAGCATTTGAAGCAGTTACTTTGACTTTAAACTACTAGATCTGCAAAAAGTGGGACGTTGCATGATATAGTTGTGGAAATGCCCTTAATAAATAAGAAAGCTGCCCCCCACCCCCACTGCCCTACTCTGTAAGCTGGCAGGATATAGGAAGATGAATGGTTTTCATCAGAGAAGCCATTGGAAAACACTGTGACTTCAAGGAGTCCAGTGCTTGAAGGAATGAAAAGTGTGGAGCAAGATTGAGAAGTCAGGTTAAATGAAAGACAGTGAACCCACAAGTGAGCCGTGGTCCCCAAGGATAGGAGGCAAGTGCTGAAGGCAATTCAGGGGTGAGACAGAAAGAATGAAGAGGAGGTGGGACAGAAGAATGAATGAGTTTTCAGGGGAGAGTTCAATGAGAATGAGAAACTTGGGGACAGATGAAGGAGAAGGTTGGACCACATGTGGCAGATGTGGGTGGCATGAAATAGGAAGTCCCTACGGGAAGCAGTGGAATGGAGTAGGGGAGAAAAACGTCCTGTGAGGAGAGAGTACATGCCAACTGCCACAGAATGAGCATCAGTGTCCCCCCAAAATTCATATGCTGAAATCTAATCCTGGGGTGGTGTTATTTAGAGATGGGCTTTTGGGAGGTAACTGGGTCATGAGGGCAGAGCCCTAGTGAATGTGATTAGTACACTGACAAGAAGAGGCCAGATGGCTCTGTTTCCGAATGTGAGGGGACAAAGAGAAGCTGGCAGTTTGCAACCTGGAAGAGGGCCATGAACTAGACCATGAACCCAACCAACCATGAGGGTGCCAGATTCTGGACTTCCGGCCTCCAGTCCTGTCAGAAATAAATGTCTGTTGTTTAAGTTACCCAGTCTGTGGTGATTCAGCTGCAGCCTCCACTGAGACAGTGGATGTATTGTTGCTTGAAGTCTCGGCTCTTTAGAAGACCCAGATTTCTGACAAGATGGCTAGTCTGCAGCGTTCGTTCCCACACCCCTTTTTCTCCAGCTAACTTGAAAATCTACCAAAGGTAGGGGGCGAGGTCCCTGCCCTAAAGCTTAGGCTTGAACTAGGAGGACAAGCAAATCTCTCTCTAATTATTCAAGTAGTTTAATGATATGCTTTAACAGTTATTTTGCTGCATGGCAATTAGATTCAAATGGTAAGTCAGTCACATAAATGAATATAATTAGTAGTGTTTTTGCATAGTTAAATCAAGCATTTAGAGGCCTGTTAGGTGAATGGGGGCCAGGAAGAATCAGAATTTGTGGCACTTCCCCTGCTACTGGGAAGGATTATGGATTGCTCCAAAATTCCTCATTGGTGTGGTCCTTAGGAAGGGGGCTGCCTGCCTCCCACTGAGATCAGGTGATTCTGGTTATGGCTTATCCCTGTCCTCCTTTTTAAGACCTGGAGACACAGGAAGAGGGAGGGACGGTAAATTGAATGGCAAGTGGGTAAACGTCTGTCTGCCATGGGAATATATAAAGTCCCTGACTTTGGAAAAATATCTGTCATCTCTTGCCTTGGTCATATTTAGGATCTTACCTTCTATCATTTTGAAATATTCAAAAAGATAAACAAAAGGATAAACAAATTAAATGCCCCACCCATTATGAACTCAAGCATATTTTAACATATGTTGTATTTACTTCTGGAGTTAAAAAAAATGAAATAAATGCTATATTATAGGTACAGATGAAGGCTCTTTTTGTATCACAAATGAATCACAATTTCCCTCCACTTAGAGGGGTGTGTGTGTGTGTGTGTGTGTGTGTGTGTGTGTGTGTGTGTATCTCCACATATCTCCACATTCTGGTCAACACTGGTTACTTTTAATCATTTTGATAATATTTATTCTGATAGATGTAAGGTGATATCTGATTGTGATTTTAATTAACATTTCTCTAACAAGGTAGAGAATATTCCAGTCATCAGTTTTAAAATATAATTTAAGCCCTAAGCACATGAAATTAACTTACATATGAAGAATTCAGGAGGTAGATGGTTCTAGGTCAGATGTAGCAGTTCAGTGCTATCCCTGGAACCCCAGGTGCTTCATATCCTTCTGCCCTGTCATGTGCAGGAAGGAGCATTACTTTCTTTGGGCTTGCTGTCTCACAGTGACAGTGTGCCTGCAACCAGGATTCATGGTCTCAGAGAACCAGGTTCAGGGCCAGAAAAAAACAAAACAAAAAAACAGTAAAGGAGGAAAAGAATTGCCGTATTAATTTCCTTTGCTTCATGTGACACTCTGTATAGTACTGCAACAATGACAGATTTATCCATTACTTTATATTTTAGAATTATTAATTCATTTCCTCCTTTCCAAATATTTATTTTTTAGTAAACAAATAAAAAATATATATACTTACAGTGCATGTTACATATGCCAAAGCTTATGTGAGACAATGCAGGAATTTCCGAGGTGAAATAATTTGATTATGAGAGCTGTGACCTAATCAATGAATTAATTCATTTGGTGGATTAATATTTTTTCTTTTCTTATTTTTTTATTGGCGAATTATAGTGGTCATAATGATGAGGCTTGTTGTTACATATTTGTACGTGTACACAACATATAATTTGGCCGATATTGCTCCCTAGCACTTCCCCACTACCTCCCCTCCTTCCAAACCCTGGACACTTTCCTCTACTGCTCTCCTTTTATTTTCACAAGATCTCTGCCCCCCTCACCTTTATCTGCCTTTTTCCTTTCTAGGGTCCACATGTGAGAGAAAAACATGACTGCTGACCTTCTGAGTCTGGCTTATTTTGCTTAGCATAATAATCTTGAGTTCTATCCATTTCCCTGCAAATGACAGAATTTCATTTTTCTTTATGACTTTATGAATAAAACTTGTGTATATATTCCTTATTTACTTTATGATGGATAATAATTTTAAGGGACTACTGTACTGGCTGGTAACTATAGCAGGTGTTAAATGGCTGGAGGGAGTAGGTCACTGGGGATTATATCATGTCCCCTGGCTCCTTACTCTCCCTCTTGCTGTTTCTTGGCTGCCAGGAGCTGACAGCTCTCCTCTACCACACCTTTCACCATGACATTTTGCCTCACCTCCAGCCCAGAACAGTGGTCTCCCTTGTCCTATCATGGACTGAGACTTTTGAAACCATGAGTCAAAATGATCTTTTCCTCCTCTAAATTGTTTTTAGTAGTTTGGTCACGGTGACATAAAACTAACACAATGCACAGTATGATGTTTTGAAATATGTGTACATTGTGGAATGGCTAACTCAAGCTAATTGACGTATGTACTATGGAGGTATCCCACATTTTATTTGTGATGAGAATACTTAAAATCTGCTTTCTTAGCATTTCTCAAGTATATAATATGTATGGTTTCTACTTAATATATATCACTTTGTCAGCATTATCACGTGGAAAAATTATTAAGTGGAACCAAGGACTGTTATTAATTATAGTCACCATGTTGTACAATAAATTTCTTGGACTTATTTCTCTTGTCTAACTGAATTTTATACCCTTTGACCAACTTCACCCACAAGCTCCACCATCTTCTACCCCTGCAAACCACCAGTGTATTCTCTGCTTCTATGAGTCAGATGTTTTTAGAGTCTCTGCATAAGTGAGAGTATATGATATTTGTCATTTTATGCCCAGGTTATTTCACTTAACATGATTATGATGTTCTCCAGGTTTGTCCATAATGTCACAAGTGACAGAATTTCCTTTTTATTTATCCATTCATCCATTGATGAACAGTTAGGTTGATTCCATATTTTGGTCACTGTGAATAGGGCTGTGGTATTCGTGAGTGCAGATATCCCATTGACATCCAGATTTCATTTCTTTTGTTTATATACTCAGTAACTGGACTTCTGGATCTTATGGTAGTTTTATTTTTAAAAACTTGAGGAAAGTGGCTGTACTTATTTTAATCCCTAACAACTATATTCCCTTTTCCCACATTCAGATCAACACTGGGTATCTTTTAGTTATTTTGATAATATTCATTCTGATACACTTAAGGTGATATCTTATTGTGATTTTAATTAGCATTTTTCTGATGATAACTGATGATGAACATTTTTTAAATACACCCATTAGTCACTTAAATGTATTGCTTTGATAAATGTCTTTTCAGGTTCTTTGCTCATTGTTTCGCCAGGTTGTTTTCTTGCTATTGAGTTGTTTGAACTCCTTATATATTTTAGATTTTGACCACTTACAATTTATATGCTTCTAAATATTTTCTTCCATTTTGTAGTCTTTATCTTTACTCTGTTGATTGTTTCCTTAGCTGTACAAAAGATTTTTAGTTTGATTTATTCCTATTTTTCTGTTTTTGCTTGTGGTGTTTATATGTGTTTGGAGTCATATCTAAAAAAAATCATTACCCAAATATCATAGAACTATTTATTCTCTTGTCTTTTCTATGGCAGTTTTGTAGGTTCAGGTCTTATATTTAAACCTCTTATCCATTTCAAGTTGAATTTTGGATCTGGTATGTGACAAGAGACTAATTTCATTTTTTGTTTGTTTGAATGTGGATATCTAGTTTTCATAGCACCATTTATCATAGAGACCGTTCTTTTTCTCAATGTGTGTTCTTGTTGAAAATAAATTGACCATAAATGTGTGGATTTGTTTTTGGCTTTCTATCCTGTCCCAGTGGATTATGTGTTTGCTTTTATGCTATTGCCATGCTGCTTGATTATTAGAACTTTGTAGTAGAGTTTCAAATCAGGTAATATGATTCCTCTGCTTTGTTGTTTTTATCACTTTGGCTATTTGGAGTCTTTTGTGCTCCATCAAAACCTTAGGATTTTTTTTTCTATTTCAATAAAAAATGTCCTTGGAATTTTCATAGGGATTGTATAAATCTATATAGATCGCTTGGGGTACTATTCACATTTTAAACAATACTCATTCTTATAAGTCACGAACATAGATATCTTTTCATTTATTTGTGTCTTCTTCAAATTTTTTTTAACCAATATTTTATAGTTTTTGTATATGCATCTTTTACTTCCTTAGTTACATTTATTCATGATTATTTCAGCTTTTGGAGTTATTTTGAATGTGATTACTTCCTTGATTTCTTTTTTCAGATAGTTCATTCTCTGTGTGCAGAAACTATTAATATTTGTATGTTGATTTTGTATCCTGCCAACTTTACTGAATTTATTCTGGTTTTTGTGTTTTTCATTTTACTGGAGTCTTTAGAGTTTTGAAACTTCTGATTTGGATACCTTCTATTTCTTTCTCTTGCATAATTGCTCTGGCTAGGAGTTTCAATACAATGTGGGATTGAAGCATTGAGAGTGGGCTTCTTTTCCTTGTTTCTAATCTTAAAAAAAAAACTTCACATGTGTTCCACTGTTGAGCATTATGTTAGCTATAGGCTTGTCACATAGATATAGAGGTATATGCCTTCTGTACCTCACTTGTTGAAAGCCTCTTGAATTTTGTCAAATGTCTTATGGTTTTGTTTGTTTGTTTTTCTTCATTTTATTAATATTGTATAGCACCTTGATTTACATTGTCAAATAATCCTTTCTTCCATGGAACAAATCCCACTTGATTGTGGTGAATGAGTCTTTTAATATTTTCAATATTTTAATATCATTTTAATATTTTATTGAGGATTTTTCAAACTATATCTTTCAGGAATACTGGCCTGTAATTTTTCTCTTCTTGTAGCATTGTTTTCTATCTTTGGTATCATAAAATTAGTTTGGAAATGTGTTCTTCTCCTCAATTAGAACAGTTTGAGAAGGATTAAAATTTTTGCTAAAATTTAGCAGTGAAGCTCCTAGGTCATGAAATTTTCTTTGATGAGAGATTTGTATTACTGATTTAATATCCTTACTCATTATTGGTCTATTCAAATTACCTATTTCTTTATTGTTTGGTCATGGTAGGTTGTATGTATCTAGAAATTTACCCATTTCTTTTAGAGCTATTGGGTTTGTTGGCATGTAACTATTCATGGCAGTCCCTTATGATCTTTTGTGTTTCTGTGGTATCAGTCTTAATATCTCTCCTTTAATTTCTGATTTTCTTAATTTGAATTTTAGTTTATTGCTTAGTCTAACTAGATATTTTGTTGATTTTGTCTATATTTTTTAAAACTATCAGTTTTGTTGATATTTTCTAATCTCTACTTCATTTTTTCCCTGTTCTTATCTTTATTATTTCCTCCCTTCTACTAACTTTGGGCTTAGTTTATTCCTCTTTATTCTAGTTGTCTGAAGTGGAATAATAGACTACTTATTTGATATCTTTCTTCTTTTTTGATGTAGTTGCTTATAGCCTATAAACTTTCCTGTTAGAACTTCTTTTACCATGTCTCATAAGTTTGGGTATGCTGTGTTTCCACTTTTATCTGTCTTAAGATACTTTTAAAATTTCTCATTCAGTTCCTTCTTTTTGTCTATTGACTATTCAGAAAATGCTGTTAATTTCCACATGTTTGTGAATTTTCCAAAATTCCAAAATCATCATTGATTTTTAATTTCCTACTATTGTGTTCAGAAGAGATACACGATATGATTTTCAAACCTAAATTTTTACAGACTGGCTTTGTGGCTTAACATATGCTCTGTGCTGGAGAATGTTCTATGTGCACTTGAAAAGAATGTATATTCTGCTGATTGATGGGATGTCTTGCTTATGTATATTAGATTCATATGGCCTAAATATTGTTCAAGTTCAGTGTTTCATTTATTGATTTTCTGTCTGGATGATCTCTTCTTTGTTGAGAGCTGTGTGTGGAAATCTCTTAATATTATTGTATCACTGTCTATCTCTCTCTACTAATATTTGCCTTATGTATTTAGCTGCTCCAGTATTGGGTGCATATGTCTTTATAATTTTTATATCCTCTTGTTGAATTCATCATTATATAATGACCTTCTTTGTCTTGTTTTACAGTTTTTGACTTAAAGTCTAATTTGTAGTAAGTTTAGTGATTACCACTTTGTTTTGCTTTCTATTTACATGGTGTACATTTTGCATCCTTTCATTTCCATCTGTGTGTGTCATTAAAGGTGAACTAAATTTCTCATAGGCAGCATATAGTTTTTTTTTTAAATCCATTCAGCTACTCTATGTCTTTTGGGGAATTTACTACATGAACATTCAAGGTAATTATTGATACTTAAGAATTTATTACTGCTATTTATGTTTCCTGGACATATAAATCATATAGACACTTTGTTCCTTTCTTCCTCGCTTGCTGTTTTCCTTTGTGGTTAGGTGATTTTTCTCTATTGGTATGCTTTGATTTTTAAATTTTTATGTTTTGTGTACATACTGTAGGCTTTTACTTTGTGGTTGACAAAACATACCTAAAATTGTGGTTTACCTAAAACATGCCTTAATTATAATAATTTATTTTAAGCTTATAACAACTTACCTTTGATCACATTAAAAATCTACATATTTATTTTACATATATATGTAAAAATATATGTATGTGTGTGTACACATACACACACACACACACACACACACACTTCTTTTTGGTACTGGGGGTTGAAATCAGGGGCACTCAATCATAGCCACATCCCCAGTCCTTTTTTGTATTTTATTTAAAGACAGTCCTTCTGAGTTGCTTAGGGCCTTGCTAAATTGCTGAGGCTGTCTTTGAACTTGTGATCCTCTTGTCTCTGCCTCCCGAGCCACTGAGATGACAGGTAGGCTCCACTGCACCTGGCCATATATTTTATATTTTTGATGTTATAATTTACATCTTTTTATATTGTGCCTCCCTTAACAAATTTATTATAGCTTATTTAACAGTTTTATTAAACGTTTTTGTCTTCTAACTTTTATACTAAATATATAAATTATTTATATGCTATCATTAGAGCACTCTGAATGTGACTATTTATTTTTACTATTAAATTTTATACATCTGTATGTTTTGAATTGTTATTTAGTATCCTTTTCTTTGTTTGAAGAACTCCTTTTAGCACTTTTTGTCAGACAGATGATAATGAACTTCCTTAACTTTTGGGGAATGTATCTTCCCTTCATTTCTGAAAGACAACTTTGCTGAATAAAATATCCTTGGTTGGCAGTTGTTCAGTTGTTTCTAGTTGTTGTTTTGTTTTTCCTTCCGCACTTTGTACTCTCCTGGTCTATAAAGTTTCTGTTGAGAACTCCACTGCCAGCCTCACTGACACTCCCTTATATGAGATAGTTCCTTTAGAACATCAGGACCCATGTGGTCAGTGTAAAGAGCATGCTTTGAAATGAACAGCATCTGTACCAAGGTGACACTTAGTTTGAGGTGGGAGTGATGCAGAATGAAGAGAGCAGAGGGAAGTGTCCTGAAGAGAGGGAGATGTATAAGAAGCTTAACTTTGGTCTCTTGCAGAGAGATCAGACATTGAGCATCAGCAAAAGCTAGACGGACCTTGCTGAGAGGGCCTACATCCTCCCCATCACCAGGGCTACTCTGTCTATGAACTTGTGTAAACATCAGACTGACTAAATGAGCAGGCTGATATTAACCACTGAGACTTAATCTGTCCAGTTGATTATTTAGTTCCTCTTCTACAGTACTTTCTCTCTGGTATGCAATGAGGCATAATACAATGTTTTTTACATTTTGTGCCTCTTTTCACTGGTTCAAAAACATAGCTCTTCTCTAGACCTCCTTGTCCTAAAAATTTCATCTTGCTCCTTCCAAGTGTACACAATCAGCCACGCCATTTACCATTGCTCTTGAATCTGTTGCCTTTATGTTGCGCCAATTTCTTTTCACACAAAGCAGAAGATCAGATGCACGCTAGATGCACACTTGAATTTCCATCCACTGGGGGGAATCTCACTTCACTAGTATCTTTCAGAGACATGTTGTAGCCATACACTGGGATTGCACCCATATACTGTGCTGATTCATCTGTAAATTTGGGTTATTCACAGATGGGTTATTTCTTTTTTGGTTAGTTATCACAGGGAACATTTTCCCACCTCCACCATGTGACCATAGCTATGAACAAGTGACACTGTTACAGTGCTAGGTGAAATGAGCATGTGTATGTCTCCTTGTATATCTTAATTATGCCCTG
Organism: Ictidomys tridecemlineatus; assembly: GCF_052094955.1. NCBI lineage: Eukaryota > Metazoa > Chordata > Mammalia > Rodentia > Sciuridae > Ictidomys > Ictidomys tridecemlineatus. The sequence goes on from NC_135482.1 coordinate 137,775,470, forward strand.
GGCACCTGCCTGAGACTGCTTCTGACATTTTTCAACCCACCTAAGCATGTGACTTGGTGTTTTTGACATGTCCAGATTATTCTGGGTAGTTAGAGCTACATGGTCATCTATATATTTATGGTCAGCGATACAGTTATTAATGTCTTATGGGCAGGTGCTCCAGAGCCCCAATAATCCTCATGTGAACTTACTTCTGGGGTTTGTAGGGACACCATATTGCACCTTTTCATGGCATGAATTCCTCCAGTACCATAGCATTTACTGGATTGTGTAACCCAAATAGTAAGTCAGCTTGTACCTCAGCCTGGATTGGCTTTATAACTCTTCTTGATTTGAGTTCCATTCAAACAGTAGCAGCCTTCTGCGTCAACCTATAATTGGTTCAGAACATTAATCTCAAATGTGGATATGCTATCCCTCCAAAGTCTGATGAAACCTACCAAGTGCTGGGTGTCTTTATTCAAGTATGAGGTGTGAGATGCAAAGTACAATAGCTTGGCCCTTTACTTTGGTAGGAAATATCCTATAATGCCTCAGACCACTGAACCCCTGAAAACTTCATCAACAAGCTGGGCTTCTGAGCACATAGCTTATCTCCTACTATCTGGAGTGCATTTTTCACCAGTCGCTCTGAATACTTGCCATGTTTTGTTCATGGCTGTCTTATTAATATAGTGGACTGGAGTAATATTGCCCAGATGGTTTAGGAAACATCAGACAATATCTTAACAGTGAGTAGATTTAACATAAGATTGGGGCATCTTTCTATAAAAAAATGAATATTTCTTTAAATGTTGCTTAAGTGGTCATTTGGTCTTACATATTCTTTTTTGTTGGTGGTTGAGTGTCCTAATCTGACTCTTCTTACTTCAAAGATACTATGACAATAGCCTGCTAATTCTGCAGCCTTTACAATTATTCTTTCCCTTGTTTTCTCTCAAATGCCAACAATATTGCATGAGCCAGGGTTTCTACTTTTTCTTATATCCTGTCCCAGTTAATCACAGGTATAATTTCTTAACATGCCAGAGACTATCAGTACTCTGTCTTTCACTAAGAATGGGGCTCTCCTCCAGCTCACTGAAAAATAATTAAATTCTAAAACCTTAACCTTAGAGTCTGCTTCTTTGGACCTCTCCTTGTATCAATTGTTCTAGCTCATATATCCTAGAAGCAGGGCCTGAGAGAGAGAGATGCAGGTGGATATTATTCATTTTCTTAGAATAAAAGAATAGATACAGGGTAGTCAGTAGAAGGCCGTTAAACTAGGATGATGTTCCGATGGAGTCTGGCTTTAGCCTGTTTTCTGGGGGACTATATAGGGTATGCATTACAACATCTGGTTTCTCCTTGAGGTAAGCCAAACCCTGTCCCCAAGTCGTCACTTACTGTTATCTGTTCCTGGGAGTGGGATGTGGCACAAACTCCCAGGTTAAGCAGCTTTTCCTTGACTTAGAGCAGTTACCTGGAAAAGGTCTCAACTCCATGCCATTTGCAGCCATCAACACCATCACCTATGAGGTGGGGACACCAGTCCTGGTCAAGGGAATCTGGCCAGGACACCAGTAGAATTCACTACAGCAAGAAATATGCTTTCTGAGAACGGAAGATTCACATATGTCAAGGGGTTTGACCAAATGGATTGAAATATTAGTTAAGTTACGTTTCCAGGAGTACTTCATCTTCTTAGGTGGGCACAATCCATACCATCTTTTTCTCTTTAGAACAGACTTTTACTAGTTCAAACACATCTGGATATTACTTGTAAATGCAGCCACAGACATTAGTATGAATCGTTCATTAAACTGTATGAGTCCCTTCTAAAATTACGTTGCTGATTATTTCCATCAATTAATTCTGTAGCTCTTCAAAATTTTTTAATATATTGAGCTCTGAGTGTTCAGAAATGGGAAGTGAGTGCCATGCCCAGCTGCCATCTGCTCAGTCCACATGTCTGCATGGAGTCTGCTGACTCATACTTTGAACAAGTCAGTACTGTTCCTTGTTCCCCTGCAGTCTCTGGTTCAGGGTGTTGAGATGTCTTGTCAAAGATGTACCATCTTCTGAGCCACTGGGGATCTGACAAGTTGGGTCCTTCGGAGTTTATTAATTCCCAAACTTCCTTCATCTGAGGAAGCAGCTCAAGAAATATCTTCAACAAGTTCCTATGACTTGGTAATCTGAATGCCTTAAAAGAAATTTTGATGCTCTTTTTATTCCAGATTCCTCTTCTTTCAAAAGTATGCAAGCTCTTTATGATTGGGGACAGACAGCGAAGAGAATTCAGTTAGATCATTCTACATCACGCCATGAGCCTGAATCGCACAGTTCATGGCACGGTGGTGTTCTGCCAGCAGAATAGCACCATGATTTTTTGACTTGAATAAATTAGTGAAATCTTTTTTTTTTCTTTTTGTTTTAGGTGCCCAGTGATGGCAAATGAACTTAGCTTTTCCTGTTCAAATCTTGTTTCTCAAATTCTTTACTGACAAGCCATTATAACTTATTAATTTTTATGTTAGCTAATTAATTTCCTTCTTTTCCTTTCTTTCCTTTTCTGTTCTTTCCTTTTTCCTTCCTTTCTCTCTTTCTTCTTTCCTCCTTCTCTTCCTTCTACCTTTCCCTCTTGTTAGCAAAAGAGAAACTTTCTCTCAGATAATATTAGCATGAATTGCTAATGAATTAGCATGGAAAAGGCATTGACAGAGCCATGGTAGCTTTGTGCAAAATATAGTAATTTTACTAATCTTTAGTGTCTAATAACCTTTCCTCTCAGGATTGAACAAGTTCATGTGCAGAATCTTTCTTGGTGTTCTAGTAGCCAAATATTCCATCAAGCCTCGGAGCTTCCTCTAAGTGTTCTGCCTGTTACCATTCATAATTCCCCTTTAACATCTACATCCTTCTCAGAAATTCTGCCAGATGATCTATATGGCTTCCCGAAGTCCAACCTTTCGACCTCTGTGCTTTTACACCTTTCCTAGAGGCTTAACAACTGATCCATTAACACAGCTCCCAGCCTTGACCCTCCATAACAGGTTAGAAAAGACAGTTTTTACTTCTCTCCAAGCTTACTGGATATGGAAAAAACATTTCTGCTCAGTCTATCTACATTTTTTTTCAACATTTAATTTCCTTTGGACCCAGGGGTAAAGAAATAAATAGATACTAACTCTAATAACTCTAAAATAAATGAGATGTTCCAGAAATGATTAAGCCCAGAAAACATTCCTTATAATTTCTAAGGTGAGAACAATAGACATTAAAGAAAAAGAAAATTAGATCAGTGTTACTACTAGTGAGCAATTTGTAAATTCTGACATCACTTTAGTGGTAAGCATTAGGCATTATTAAAAACGCAATTATTTAAGGATGGTTTTTCTTCATTTTTGAAAAGATGTTGCAAGCTCTTCACACCTCAGAGAGTACAACAGATAGTGATAACTGATAATGGAGAAAGACGAGGGCAGAGTGGAATTGATATGGCACTTTACTGCATTATCTGCTCTTCTCAACTCCATTTGTTTTTCTTGTTTCTTCCCTAAGACAAGTGAGTGTACAGTGAAAATTAAATCTTCCCAAATATCTATACTAGCTCTCCTTTTTATACCTGCTAATAATCATACTATAAAAGGAAGATTTCAGGGTCAAGAATTTTAAAGTGTGAATAAAACTTTAGCCAAAATGTGACAAATGGTAGTTTCATGCACTTGACTTTAAGGTCAAGGAGGGAAATTCTAGGACCAAGCTATCATGTGAAACTTTGATGGGAGGAAAAAAAAAAAGAAGAAAAAAGCTTAAACATACTTTCTTAGGCTCTTGGTTCTTCTTCTTCTTCTTTTTTTTTTTTCTTAAATCAACTCACAATTAACTGTCTTCCTGGCCTATCTCCTTCAGAACAGAAAAGTTTTTTTCCAGCCAATGCAGACCGATTGCATCTCTGAGTTCTGGAACTACTTTTTTTTATGCTATTTCAGTATGATTAGTGACTATATTTTTTAAAGGCCACATATATGGGTTCAGTATCCCTTATTTGAAATACTCAGGATCAGAGTATTTTGAATTTCAAATTTTAAAAAATATTTGCATACACATAATGAAATATTTTGAGTATGGGACCCTAGTCTACATACAAGATTTATTTGTTTCATACACATCTTATAACATAGCCCAGGTAACTCCAAGAGGTAACTCCACACAGTATTTTTAGTGTGCCTGCATTTTTTGGGAGGGGGCACCAGAGATTGAACTCAGGGACACTCAGCTACTGAGCCACATCCCCAGCCCTTTTTTGTATTTTATTTAGAGAAGGGATCTCACTGAGTTACTTAGCACCTTGCTATTGCTGAGGCTGGCTTTTGAACTCCTGATCCTCCTGCCTCAATCTCCTGAGTGTCCCTTTTGACTGTGACCCATCACATGAGGTCAAGTGTGGGATTTTCTGCTTGTAGGGTCATGTCATCGCTTAAAAATTTTCAGATTTTGGAGCATTTTGGATTGAAGATTTTCAATAGGAATATTCAGTCTGTGTGTGTGTGTGTGTGTGTGTGTGTGTGTGTGTGTGTATGCGTGCGCACTACAAATCATTGTACTCTTATAAAATGATATTGATGGGCTTCCATTAAAAGATGGGATTTATATCCCCTCCTATTTAATCTGGGTGGTCCTGTGAATATGGTAGAAGTAACATTATAACTCAGTACCAAGGCTGGGTTATAAAAGTTTGTATTCAGTAAACCTGGTTCCTTCTCTTGAGATGTTTGTCCCTTAAGTCATCAACCATTCTATGGAGAGGCCCATACTAACCCATACAGAGAGGTCACAAGGAGATGACCATATGGAGAAGAACTGAGACCATCAGGCAAAATCTGGCATCAACTGGTAGACATGGGAGAGAACAGTGAGACTTCAGTTGAGTTGAGCCCCAATCTTTTGAGCCCTTCTAGCTGCCTTTAAGTGGGACAGGGAAGAGTTACCCTGACAAACCCTGGACAACTGATGATTTGTGAATAAGATAAATGTTGTCACTAAGTAAGTTACTAGATTTGGAAAAAATTAGGTATTTAGCATTAATAACTGAACCACTTTTCCACAAAAATATCCTTTCTCTTTTTTGTATGTTCACTTATATACTTTTTCTCCACCTACGAATTTATTCAAGTTTCACATTTGAAAAAAATGAACCCAAACCTTCTTTGATCCTATACCCACTTTCCATGTATAATCCTAGAAATCTCTTCTTGAGCATTCTGTACTGGAATATGGCCATACAACATAAAAAATCAGTTAATCAAAAAGTCAATTTGCCAGAAATAAAATTTATAATTATCTGATTTGTCAAATAGTCTATTGTCCCCAAAGTTGTTTCTATCAATTGTTTGGTAGAGGCAGGTGCTGGGGATGGGGTAGTGTGGCCCTCAAACCTTCCCCACCCTTCCCCTTTCTCCTCTGCTCTTTCTTTCCTTTGCTGATTCCAGTCTTGTCCTCTGATCTGGTTTTTATCTAATTTCTTCTCCCCAGTATCCCTTCTTTATTCCACAGGCTCCTCTCTCCATCTCCTCATCTGTCTTTGTGGTTGTCTCAAGACCACACTTCCCCTCTTCCCTCCTCATGAAACTCCTTCTCCAAGTCAGCACGCTGGGCCAGGCTGTGCACCCACTTTCTTTCTGGCAAAGGTCTATTCTGGATCCCAGTTTCTAATTTGTCTGTATCACAGCAGCAGCTGCAAACCAAACATTCTATAAAATGCAGCTATAAAGTCGCATGAAAACAAGCCATAAATCTCAGCAAACTTTGTAAACAGATAAAAGGAAAGCCATATGAAAAAATTAGTAAAATCAGAAAACTTAGCAAATTTGTCATTTAGCAAACTGGTCAATCCAGTAAGTTGACAAAATGTCGGGGGTCCTCATTCCTATCCTCATCAGATCATATCCATTCCCTGCTCAGTAGACACCAGTGTCTTTCCTTGGAGGGCACGCGGTACATTCTTTACAAGGCATCAACAGCCCCAGCTGACTACTGTGTGTGGTTCAACCTCTCTGCCACTACTCCTCCTGTGTCTTATTAAAGCTCCAGGATCACAGAGCTGGATGGCTTGCATTCCCTTGTATCTCTGCTTTCCTGCCACTGCACCATTTTTCTTCTATTTGGAAGACCCACTCTGCTCTTGTCCACGTGGGAAAAGTCTTCTGCAGTTTCATGTTCCCGACTCCCTGAGGCTGTCTTGCGCATGTAGCTGCTCTGACATTCATTATAGCTGCTGCCTTTGAACAGAACCTCCATCACCAGGAGGATATTTCAATACCATTGAATTTCTCCACTGGACTCTTAGAACTCTGAGGACAGGAATCATAGCTTTCATTTCTGCCTGCTCTCTACCTTGCAAAGATATTGGCACATAGTAGGCACTCAATAAATCTTTCGTGAAAGAATACTATTTACTTAGAAAGCATTGCTCCAAACATCTGTTGTTTAAAAATAATTCCTTCAGAGAACTAATTTAAAATGACTCCCTCAGGCTATATAATAAAGAGTCATATAAAGAACATGCTTGTACTTTGTTTAAAACTTCTACTCAAATCACAGTTCATTTTTGTGGTTCAAAGTCCCTTGAATGATATTCATATTACTAATTGCTCTTGTTTTAGTGGAAATTAGAAGCTTGTATCTACTGGCCCAAGGCATGCTTCCTTTTATTAAATATTTTAGCAGATAACAACCCCCCACCTCACTCCCTGCCGCTGCCCCCTGCACATTTTTTACTTTACTTGCAGGGAGCTCAGAACTAAGTAAATTTTTGTATTTGCTTTATATCAAAATTGGATTCATGTCTAAGTTATGTTTCTTCTTAGCTGTGTGTCTTTTCTGGGCCTTATTGTCCTCATATGCAAAAGCAGGTATCATAACTGTTCAACAGAATCACAAGACTTTTGTGAGAAACAAATGCAACTTGGCAGGAAGAAAACGTTTAGAAGGTACTATTCAAATATGTCATCATTTTATTGTTATTTCTGAATAACTACCTTAAAATATGACTTGCATAGCTTAATATTTTCAGTTCCTTCCCTTGAAGCCAGGAAACACACACAAAAAAATTCAATCATATTGACTTCGGTTTCTTACATTGTAGGTGAAAATTTCCTATTTTTATTTTTCCAACAATACTAAGTCATATCTTTAACTGTGATCTCCCTCATATCCTTTTTATGGAAGCAGATGGGGTGTGTTAAGCCAAGTAAAACTAAACAAGAAGGAGCAAATTTGCTACTGGAAGGTAATGTGATAGTAAATTAGAGATATCTTTCTCTCTACATAATAATAATAGGTAAAATGTATTGAATCCTTATCGTGGGTCCAATTCTGTGCTAAGTTCATGTGCATGCTATCTTTTAAAATCCTTATAAAAAACCCATAGGATAGATATTCTTTATCTACATTTTCTGAGCACTGGGGTTTAAGGAAGTTAGAAAGTCACATGGCTAGTTAGTACCTGGGTGAGAACCTAACTTAAGAAGCCTGGCTACTAAACCTAAGTATTTAACCACCCTCCTATCTGCAAAACCCTCAGGCAGAAATTTAGCACATTGAATTATAAGAAACACAGTTAGGTTAGTCACAGTGATGCAAGCCTGTAACCCCAGTGACTCAGGAGGCAGAGGCAAGAGGTAGGCAAATCTGAGGCCAGGCTCAGCAACTTATTGAGACCCTGTCTCAAAATAATTAAAGAAAGGAAGGAAGGAAGGAGGGAAGGAAGGAGTGGCTGTAACTCAGTGGTAAAGTGCCCCTGGGTTTGATCTCCCTCTTCTAAACAAAAACAAACAAACAAACAAAAAATCAAAAATAAAACTCACCAAACAGTATATATTAGGCTGAAGAAAATGGATGTTTGAATTTTCATTGCACTAACATTTTTTTTCCTAGGATTTTTCCCTTTCCCTTGATATCCCATCAGCAATGATACATTCTCTGTTTTATGGCATCCATATTCCCTTGGTAAGATGTCATTGCCCATTTTCACTATTCAAGTCCACTGCATGAGACAGTGTGCCCAGTTTGGGTATTTCTTAGTTCACTTCCCTCTCAGAGCATAAATTAAAATTTATTTTTACTTGGCTTAACACACCCCATCTGCTTCCTTAAAAGGATTTGAAGGAGATTACAATTAAAGCTATGCACTTAGTATTGATGGAAAAAAACAAATAGAAAAATTTTGTATCATTTTTCATAATTATATTTTAAAAATTAAATCCAGGGATTGTTTCATTTCCTTAAAAATTTAAAGTTTGGGCTGGGGTTGTGGCTCAGCAGTAGAGCGCTCGCTTAGCACATGCGAGGCCCTGGGTTTGATCCTCAGCACCACATAAAAACAAATAAACAAAATAAAGGTATTATGTACAACTAAAAAGTAAATATTAAAAAAATTTAAAGTTCATTGTGGTTTTAAATGTATTTTATGATATTTAACTATAAATTAAAAGCAACCCTTGCCTTTAGACAAAGGCACTGTTCCTACCTATCTGGCTCCATTAAACAAACCAGGCTCCACTTGCCCACGTTTCTTTCTTTCTTTGTTTTTTTCCTTTTGGACTCTGAGTTATTCAACTTTTTGTGCAAAAGAACTTATGCGATTCTACAGATGCAGTAAAGATATAAGTAAAGTTTTAATTTCTGAAAATAAATACAGTCATATCACCAAAGGGTCTTTCAGTTTACAGAGTAATTTACAACAGAATCTCTTAAAAGCCAGTTTCCTTAGATCATTAAAATGTCATGTGACTTATAAATAATTAAAGAACACACATATTAGTGAAGCGTGAGACACCTGAACTAAAGTGGCTGATGTTGAGAAATATGTCAGAAGACAACATTTGATCTTTTTTGAAAAATAATTTTTAGTTGTAAGTGGACACAATACCTTTATTTTTTTATTTTTATGTGGTTCTGAGGACGGAACCCAGCCTCTCACATGTGTGAGGCAAGCCTTCCAACACTGAGCCACAAACCCAGCCCAACATTTAATTTTTTTAAAGAACTTGTGTAAGCTTTTTCATGGGGCAAAATTATACATTTATATGACAGAAAATTGAATGTGACCTGAATTTATAACAGAATCTCAAGTGAATGTGGAATTTATCTGGATAAATGTTCTATTATTCTTCAAAGATACTCCTCTTGTATGCAAAATATGTTATTGCTCATAAAGGGACCCTAGACTTCATCCTTCCTATTACCTTTTGTCAGTCTGAAATCCCTCCTTTCATACTCCTGTATTTTATAGTGTTTGGCAGTGGGTCTGACATTTAGTAAATACTTGATAAACTAGCTATTCATCTCTTCCTTCGTATTTGCATGGCATACCGCCATTCTAAATCATGGTCATTTAAAATCTATTATAACATTCTAAAGTGTCCCTTTTGCTATAATCTCTTCCTTTCTCCATCCTATACATCGACACCTGAGTAATAGTTTTAAAAATACAACTTCATATATTACGCCCTTCTAGAAAAGCTTTCAGAGGCTCTGCAAAATCTCCCAAACTCTGTAACTCCTCCTTCATTTAGTTCTGACCTAGTTTTGTCCTACATGAATCTCCTGCAAACTTTGTACTGCCTGGATCCCTTACAGAAACCTAACTGGTCTATTTATAGTTTGCCACATCCAACCTACACAACTCCATGGACGCATTCCATTTCCTACCATCCCCTCTCTTTTATCCACTTTCCTCTGTACTGTTCCAGAGGCTTGCATTTCAAATTCCTCCAGCAGTTATTGATAGTCCGGGGCACATTCAATTTACTTCACATTTGCTTTTGGGCATTGTAACTTCATCTTTTCCATGTATGTCCCAACTTCCCAAAGATGGGTGTCTCTTGAAGGCAGGGACCACTTCTAGTTTTGCAGTCTACTTAGTAGGTCATCCAAAATGTGAGCAATGTTCTCTATTCTCACTAGAGTCAGAACTATCTGGACTTGCAGAGCTGTTATCCATAACCATTTGGTTATCCATAACCATTTGGCTTTGGCTTTCTTTCTCCTTCAGCTGTATAAGGAAACACCTTGGCTTTAGGGCGCTGGGTCAGGGCACACTGAGGTCTTCGCTTCCCTCTCAGAGTAGAAGAGATGGAGTTGGACTCTGCTCCCTTTATATTCCTGATAAAGTTAACCAGGCCATAGCCCCTTTCTGCCTGCTATGAAACGTTGGGTCAAGTATTACTTCTTACCTATTTTGGTTGTCTTTCTTGAAGGCTTTTGCTTTCCTCTTAACTCTTAATTTAAGTTTTACTAAACATTTAAAATTAAGTTTTGAAAAGATCAGGAAAACAAAAAGGCAAAAATTATTTGGGGGGACTTTTGAACAATTTCATTTATAATTATTCCGGAAAATATATAACTAAATATAAAATGCTGCAAAATGTAAATTGGAATAGTTCCCCACACCCCAGTCTGTTTGATGAAACCAAACACTTTGTTCATTATATCCCGTTAGTTACCTGGAAGAAACATCCAATTTAGAAACATTTGGCTTTCTGAAAAGAAACAAAATACAATGAAAAAGGAAAACCGTTTTGATATACTCATGGACTTTTATTGCTTCAGTGAGCAGGTGAGGAAGAGAAGCAATTCTTTATTTCCAAATTATAAAGTACGATCAAATTTGAAGCTGTGAAAATATTGAACTTTTGCTAGAAAAAAAAAATAAATGATTTGAAGCCCTGGTGATCACACAGAGAATCTAGACAATTTGACAGCTATGAATTTATCTCACTTGTGAATGAATAACCTTTGTAACTCACTTGGGACTTAAATATGCTAAACACATTTCCCTGGAAACACTTCAAAAGGCATAGTTCATTTCTCTCTTTACCAAACAGCCCGTTTGGTTTACCTTTAGTTTGCTGGCTTTGTGGTTTGAGAAGAGACTTGAGAGTTTGAAAATTAACATACTTACCGCTTGCCATTGGGTTTTACTACTATAAGATCCGAACAAGATTAACTCTTTGATTATTTTATGGTTTAAACAAGTTCTTTTACTTTGGAAATATGGGAACTTCATTAATATTATTTACAAAATTTCAATTCTGTCCCTGAGTTAAAGTTCAATATATTTGTTAAAAGAGGACATATTTCTCCTGAAGTACATGGAACAGACCAGAATTACATCCAATTTAGTTGAGCTCCATGCAGTTCTGAAGTGCATTATAGTTATACACAATAGTGGGGTTTGAAAGAAAACTGTTTTAAGATAGATCCTGAAATTTAGTTCTAGTATTTTTAGAGAATTTTATGGATATATTTTTTTTCAGGATCAAAAAGCGTGGATATATTTTCAGTGCTGTGGTGGGGTATGAATATCAGAAGTTGAGGAATCTTTGCTTCTTGGCACTTAGACATGATTTGTTTTCCCTTGCTCCATTGTATATAACATGTACACTCTGAGTATTATGGATGGAGTGACATTCATGTTGATCAACATGTGTTTTAGTTAGCTTTTTGTTACTGTGAACAAAACACCCAACAAGATCAACTAAGATGAGGTCAAGTTTACTTGGGGCACAGAAGTATCAGTCCATAGACGGTCAATTCCATCTGTTGTTCTGGGTCTAAGGTGATGGAACACAATAAGCAAGGACCCAGGAATGGGGAACACACTCAGCTTATGGTGGGGTCAGTAAACACACAGTGGGAGAGAGGAAAAGGGACACAGTGAAGATATATCATTCCAGGGCATGTCATCAGTGACCCACCTCTTTCAGCCATTTGCCCCACCTGCCTACAGTTACCACCTCGACAGTTCATTAAAACAAAGATAGATTGATTAGATTATAGGTAATTAGATTATGATCATTTCACCTGTGAATATTCCTGCATTAATAGTAGCTCTGTGTGTGTGTGGGGGGGGGAACCATATATAAACTATAATAATTTGTCAAGCTTGTTCCTAACTATCAGATCATAATACTTTAAAATTTTGCATGAAAAGCATTCTTAAGACATTAGCATTGAATTTGATATTTGTTCGAGATATTCTTGAAAAATTTTTTCATGTATAAGACCTCACTACTTTACTGATGTTTTTTTCAAGTTTCAGATTCTCTGCTCCACTAGTAGTTAATGCCTGGGAAGGATTCACGGAGAAAGAACTTCAGCTTATCTGAGAAAAAGAGATTGGTTCATTTGAGGTTTGAAGATCTTTATAGATAGAGACATAGAAAGGTAATACTTAAAATAAAAATTTAAATTTTGACTCTAAGCTGCTATATTGAACCCACATTTACATTTTCTGCTCTCATTATAAAGCCACTCTCTTCTTGCATAAACTTTGTTTTATATAAGTCCATTTTATTTCAAAGTAAGTATTTTTTGTGTCAACAAAGGGCAAAAGAAATAGCTGTGGATTGCATGGCTCCTCCTCTCCCTTTAGCTCATTTCAAAGGGTCTTCACTGGCAAACTTCACTTGGTAAACTCTTGGATCATTTCTACCCCATTTTCTTCCCCTTTCTGTCAAGGTTGTCATGTCCACGGTCCAATTGTGCAAGGGATATGGGGCAGGTTCTGGGAAAGCAAAGGAGTCATGAATTATTGGGGAAAGCTTACAAGTGTCTGCTCCCAGAGAGTTTAGTGGCAACAAGCTGAAGAGGAAAACTTCTGTCCTCAAGCTGCTTCACCAAGCAGTGCCTCCTCTCCCTCTCAGTATTTTGGCCAGTGATGGCCAGTGGATGAGTGACACGGAGTCTTTCCACAGTACCTGGGTTCCATGTCGGTCCTCTCTCAGAGGGTTTTTTGTGTTAGGCTGCAGAAATAGTGACATTATCAGCATTAGCTTACTTGTCTGACCAGCATCCCAAGGAGCAACTGTCCTTGTGTACATGCAAGAAAGCGGCTTTCTACAAATAACACTAACTGGCCCTAGTGCCCAGTGTACACAAGCAAAGCCAGGGTCCCTCAAGATAGTTGGCTCCGATCTACATATTGTGGGGTCGGGCTCCAAATTCCTCAATAGGACACCCATAGCACAAGAGTTAATAACAAAAATCAACAAATGGGACTTACTTAAACTAAAAAGTTTTTTCTCAGCAAGAGAAACAATAAGAGAGGTAAATAGGGAGCCTACATCCTGGGAACAAATTTTTACTCCTCACACTTCAGATAGATCCCTAATATCCAGAGTATACAAAAAACTTAAAAAATTAGATAATAAGATAACAAATAACCCAATCAACAAATGGGCCAAGGACCTGAACAGACACTTCTCAGAGGAGGATATACAATCAATCAACAAGTACATGAAAAAATGCTCACCATCTCTAGCAGTCAGAGAAATGCAAATCAAAACCACCCTAAGATACCATCTCACTCCAGTCAGATTGGCAGCCACTATGAAGTCAAACAACAACAAGTGCTGGCGAGGATGTGGAGAAAGGGTACTCTTGTACATTGATGGTGGGACTGCAAATTGGTGCGGCCAATTTGGAAAGCAGTATGGAGATTCCTGGGAAAGCTGGGAATGGAACCACCATTTGACCCAGCTATTGCCCTTCTCAGACTATTCCCTGAAGACCTTAAAAGAGCGTACTACAGGGATACTGCCACATCGATGTTCATAGCAGCACAATTCACAATAGCTAGACTGTGGAACCAACCCAGATGCCCTTCAATAGATGAATGGATTAAAAAAAATGTGGCATTTATCCACCATGGAGTATTACACAGCACTAAAAAATGACAAAATCATGGAATTTTCAGGGAAATGGATGGCACTAGAGCAGATTATGCTTAGTGAAGCTAGCCAATCCCTAAAAAACAAATACCAAATGTCTTCTTTGATATAATGAGAGCAACTATGAACAGAGCAGGGAGGAAGAGCAGAAAGAAAAGATTAACATTAAACAGAGACATGAGATGGGAGGGAAAGGGAGAGAAAAGGGAAATTGCATGGAAATGAAGGGAGACCCTCATTGCTATACAAAATTACATATAAGAGGTTGTGAGGGGAATGGGAAAATAAACAAGGAGAGAAATGAATTACCGTAGATGGGGTAGAGAGAGAAGATGTGAGGGAAGGGGAGGGGGGATAATAGAGGATAGGAAAGGTAGCAGAATACAACAGTTACTAATATGGCATTATGTAAAATTGTGGATGTGTAACCGATGTGATTCTGCAATCTGCATTTGGGGTAAAAATTGGGAGTTCATAACCCACTTTAATCTAATGTATGAAATATGATATGTCAAGAGCTTTGTAATGTTTTGAACAACCAATAAAAAAATAAAAAATAAAAAATATAAATTACTTTAAAAAAAAGATAATATACACCAGGACTCTGTACCCCAGGCTTGCTCTCATTGTTCCCTTAACGTGGCTAGGTTTCTCAGGGGACATTCATGTTGATCCACATGTGTTTTAGTTAGCTTTTTGTTGCTATGAACAGAACACCCAACAAGATCAACTAAGAGGAGGACAAGTTTACTTGGGGCATACAGCTTCCAAGTCTCAGTCTTTAGATGGCCAGAAAGAGGGTATTCAGGAACATGGTGTTTGCCAAGGTGTCTCCCTTTTCTTTAGGAATAATACAAAGGTTCTCTGTCTTGTTACACAAACTCACAGGTGAATTTCAACCATCATCTGTAATTACTGACAACTAATCAACCTGACACCTGCCCTGTATTTCCAGTACTGTGTTAGATGCATAAACATGTTGGAGACTGTCCTTCTTCTCCCTCTGTTATTGACTCCTAAAATCAGCTTTTTCTGTTGGCTATTCTGTTTCAGTTCAGGATACCCTGAGGTGATAGGATGAAGATTTCTTTGCCAGGGATAATTTTGTTGTAGGGAGTAGCTCTTAGGTCAAACTAGCTTAAGCAAAAGGGGACTTTTGCAGAAGGACATGAGTATCTGACAGAACTACAGTTAAGAAGTGCTGTAGGGTATAACTAGGGAACCAGAAACAGGTCAGTAATCAAGACCAAGGCAGACACTAGTCCACCCAGGTTTCAACTGTAGAGTCTCATCATTGCTTTTCTCTGTTTCTCTGCCAATTATCGCCCCTCCTTCTCCTCCTCTCCTCCATTCCTCTTTCTTCCTTTCTCTTCTTCCTCCTTCTCCTCTTCTTCCTCCTCTTCTTCCTCCTCCTCCTCCTCTTCCTCCTCCTCTTCTTCTCCTCCTCCTCTTTCTCCTCTTCCTCCTCCTCCTCCTCCTTCTCTTCCTTTTCCTCCTCCTACTCCTCTTCTCCTCCTCCTCCTCCTCCTCTTCTTCTCCTCCTTCTCTTTCTCCTCTTCTTCTTCCTCCTCCTCCTCCTCCTCCTCTCTTCCTTCTCCTCCTCCTACTCCTCTTCTTCTTCTCCTCCTCCTCCTCCTCCTCTTCCTCCTCCTCCTCCTCTTCCTCCTCCTCTTCTTCTTCTCCTCCTCCTCTTCCTCCTCTCCCTCCTCTTCCTCCTCTTCTTCCTCCTCCTCTTCCTTCTCCTCCTCCTCCTCTTCCTCCTCCTCTTATTCTCCTCCTTCTCCTCTTCCTCCTCCTCTTCTTCCTCCTCCTTCTCCTCCTCTTCTTCCTCCTCCTCCTCTTCCTTCTCCTCCTCCTCTTCCTCCTTCTCCTCCTCTTCTTCCTCCTCCTCCTCTTCCTTCTCCTCCTCCTCTTCCTCCTTCTCCTCCTCTTCTTCCTCCTCCTCCTCTTCCTTCTCCTCCTCCTCTTCCTCCTTCTCCTCCTCTTCTTCCTCCTCCTCTTCCTCCTCCTCCTCTTCCTCCTCCTCTTATTCTCCTCCTTCTCCTCTTCCTCCTCCTCTTCTTCCTCCTCTTTCTCCTCCTCTTCTTCCTCCTCCTCCTCTTCCTTCTCCTCCTCCTCCTTCTCCTCCTCTTCTTCCTCCTCCTCCTCCTCTTCCTTCTCCTCCTCTTCCTCTTCCTTCTCCTCCTCCTCCTCCTCCTTCTCCTCTTCTTCTTCTTCCTCCTCCTCCTCCTTCTCCTCCTCTTCTTCTTCCTCTTTTTTACTCTATTGGCACGTTTTCCTTCATAGAGTCCCTAAAATGTCCCATTCAGCTGAGATTTCTAGGACTTGCAGCTGAGCTGGCAATCTTCTAGATTTTAATTCCAGATTTCTGGGTTTGGGTGATCCAGAATGATCCCATGCAGTCTTTGTCACCTACCTAGCCCTCCATGCTTGATCAATAGGAGTAAAAATGATTCACTGTAAGTATGCTAAGCTGTAGAGAGGCATGTTCCATATCTGCACAGGGAGACACGAGCCTAGCAGCATCCTTGAAATGTCTGGTAGGTAGTTGAAAAAACATTGGGTTCCATCCTACAAATGGAACAAGAGACTTCATTTCTTTAATTGCAGTATGAACATGTTTTGCAAATTAATAGTAAATGTGCTGCACAAATGTGAGGCACTGTCTTCATACCTTTCACTTCTATTCAGTCTCTTATGTTTGATGTCATGGATATTGTCCTTTGTCTCCCAGATCTTATTAGTCACCAATGTTTGCCAACCCTTTTGCAAAATATCTCGATTCCATTTCTTTCCCCCATTCTCCCTTCTATGGGTGCCACCATTCTTGTTGAGTGTCTCATTATCTTTTCCTATTTCTCCTCTTATAGAGGCTTTTTAATTTTAGTTACTTACCCTATTTCTAGCTTTTCTTATTGCCAATTTATCATTCATATTGCTGATAAGTTGATCATAAAACACTTTCAATCCTGTCATTCTCCCCTCAAAGACCTCAGTGACTCTCCACAGCCTAGCAGAAGTCCACATGGCTTCGTCTGACCATGTAAGACCTTGACCATCACAGGAACCTTTGCAAACAGCTCTAATTCCTCATTTCATCGGCACTGTACAGCAACTAAACTCTTCCCTAATCTGCCTTGAACTTCTCTGATTTTATGTTTTGTTTAAACCAATCCTACTGGTCTGAAATGTACCACTTTCTTTCTGCCTCTGGGAATCCCATCTGTCATTCAAGTCATAACACAAGTCCCTTCTTCTTTGTGAAGTCTTCTAAATTCAGTCCAGCCCAAGTGATATTTTACTTCTCCAAACTAGTATACTTTCCCCTAACCCATTCATTTATTTAGTTCTCTAATTCTATGAATATAATTCCGCTTGTTATACAATTTTAAAAACTTTCAACAGTTTTGTTTCTCCAATCAGATGACGTATTTCATGGGGGCAGAGATCATATCTTCTATTATCGCCCTCAGGACACGGAGAACTCCTAAAATACCAAACATTAGGATGAAAATCTCTTAAGACAGTTTGCTATAATGCTGAATTTATGTTACCTGCTAAAACATTGTTGATTTTTCTATTTTAATTTGTTCTTTTCATTATAAATAAGCCCAATGTCAAAAATGTCGATTTATAGACTTTGACATAGGGATGATTTTCTTTGATATTGACATTGAAGTTTCAGTTCTCGGGTTGCAGTGCATGTGAGGTGGCAGTATGGAAGTAGCATATGAGTATGTGAGGTTGTTGACTAATTCCTAGATTCTTACTATCTGTGTAAAGGGAAAGGAAGATAACAGAATTGATTATTTCAGGCACTGGAAAATGTCCTGTGACTTATGGGGCTAGGCAAAAGGGAACAAGGATGTCAAATGTTAAAATGAAGTGGCTTGTTGCCAAAAGAAATGCAGAACAGCATTAAGAAGGCCCTGGTTGACCTGAAGAGTGAACTGCTTGTTGTACCAGTTCCTAATGGCTCAGGGCAGGGCTTTTGTTAGGGAGGGAGCTGTCCTTTAACTTCTCCCTCATCAGAAGTTTCCACTGAGTTCTCTGGACACTTTTTCCTTTTTCTCCCCCTCCTATGAGAAAAGATCTTTGATCTATTTGGAATAAAAGGAAAAATAAAATTTATTTTAAGAATGCTTAACATTCAATTCGCTTGTTTATTCAGTAAATTGAAGACTTGGTGGACTAAATACCAATGATAAAATACCACTATAAATATAGCTTTTTAAATCTCACGGGGGAGAAAAGCATAATGCAAAATATAAACATAAAACTATTAGAAACTGGATATGGGAACCAGATATTTCTGCATGTGGTTGGAAGCAGGTGGGGTTATTTGAATTATTTCTGTGCCTATTTGCTCAGAATTATACGTGTGGATATACGGTTGCTTGGAAAGAATCTTCTGAAGTTAAAATTCCATTTCCCCTACTAATTAGAATTCTTCCTTTCTTCTTTGAATGTGTCACTTCTTTTGAGATGTTTGTTCTATGGTCTCTTTGGTTTCCTAAACTTTAATCGCATTTGAGATCTTCTTAATGAACTGATTTAACATTTCCTCAAATTTGTATCTTTTTACAGCAATGTAGTTCCGGAAATGTTAATCCTGGTCATTGGTTCAGTGCTCTCCATTCTAATGAGGGTCTGCTCTCGGGCAGTCACTGTGTGCGGTGGGATAGAAATCATAGCACCACACAACTATAGTGTCAGGAACAGTGATTTCAGTGTAGAGATTCTTTTCTCACAATGATAGTGTGTGGAAAACTGAGAGTGCCACATACCAAGGTCATAAATGATGGACTTCCACTTCCTAGATCACCATGAACCTATGAAAACCTTGTGAACGCCTTCTTTGTCCTTTGTCAGCCTCATCTGTTTGTCCTTTTCTAGTGTGTATGCCCTTTTAGAATCAGGGCTTCTCCGGAAGCTCCCTCTCCATTCATTCAGATTTCTTACATAACTGCCCTTTATAATTTTCATACAATGGTCACTAGAGCTTCAATCATAACAGGAATAATGTGTATGGCATGTAAGTGTCCCACAAAATGAAAGGTGCCATCACAAAGGGAGGAAATAAAACTAACAAACACCACACACACAAAAAAAAGAGGATGCAGCGTCCGTATCTTTTGTATGACTGGGAAAAAATAATGTCATGGATTCTATAAAAAAAGAAGCAATACTATTAATCAGAGAAGAATATATTATTTAAAGATTAACTTTTTAAAAAAGCAAAAAGTCTGGTGACAAGTGGCACAAATCCTTAAAAGAGGATCAATAGAACAGAAGGCCTAGAAGACTGACCTTCACAGATGACCATGTACCGAAAGGGGAGCTCACAGGAGTCACGGAGGGATACAGGCTGGGCAGGTCCTCTTCTGTTGATTGAGTTTAACTCTATTTTTCTAAGAAAAGGAAAAAAGGGAGCTAACATTTTCTTTTGACAGAAATAGTGTTTATTTTACTTTATGGAAAAAGAAAATTAACTTCTGATAAATTAAAATGTTAAAAAAGATTGTAAAACTGGTGGACAGGGGATATGGGGTTAGGATTTGGTTCCAGGTTTTCTTAGAAATAAATTCCATGCCATTCCCATTGTTTCCATTCCTCTCAGGTAGTTGCATTTGGAAAATTTACCTGTCATGATTACCTAGGTTCTACTTCCTGTTTCAAAGTCACAAACTTGTAATCTTCAGAATTCTACTAGGGGATCAAATATGATAGCAGATATTCAAAATGCTTAGAAGAAGATTGTTTAGACATAGAATCAAGCTTGATGAGTGGTAGTTAAAATGTAACAGGTGTATCTGAAAAAGAAAAGGAAAGGGAAGAGAAAGGACAGAATCTTCTTTTTAAAAACAAAACCAAAAATCCTCAAAAGTCTAAGTCTACTTAGATCTATGGAAGATGATTCATATATTCATTTAACTGATTATAGAAAATATAGCTCCATTCCTACAGCACATAAATGGTTGAGACAGTTTGGCATGAAAATCATTGCTAAAATTTCTGCAAAAATATACAGCATTTGTTACACTACCTTTAATTAATTATTATTATTTTTTACACTTGGAAGGTGAACATTTTTAATGAAAAGTCAATGGAAAAGAGAACATTTGGCATCGTTACAAGATTTGAAGAAGCAAGCTCCTGTTCTTCCTGCCAAAAAGTATTTAGGACTGATTCCAGCTTTTTCTTTCAGCCAAACACCTATATTTTAAATGTTCCAATATTTTCAATGTTTCAGAGCAAGTATGAAATTACCACCTTGGTAACCTGTTACATTTTACTGAAAAATTTTTATATTACTCAAAAAGATTCCTGAGACAGAATGTAATATTTTTCTCTGTTATTTGCCTACCTTCTCCTTCACAATTTGGATGGGAGAGAACATTTTGATCACAGTCTGAACTGTTACGGAAAGTTCCTTGGTTCATAACTGAATCAGAAAGAGACTACAAGCGATAGACCAATGTTTAGCGAAGGAAAATAAATTAAGTTTCCAGTAAAATCCCTATAGCACATAGATTGAAAAAATAATTTTATTATGTTATAATTTGTGAAGCTAAAAATCTTTTCTTTTTATTCTTCTACGAAGTGTTTGGATATAATTTTCTCTTATATAAACCACAAGGATACACCAGCTTCCCTGACCATAACACAAACAATTTGGAGATTGTTAAGAGTAAATCAGTAAAACATCCAATTGATTTTCTGAAAAGATGCCTCAGAAGGCTTAGAACATTGCTGTCTGCTTTCACTGCACCATACGTTGTGTGGATGCGTTCTTGGGTGATCATTCCAATTGGGCAAGAATATTCAACATTTATTTTCAGGCCTAATTAATTCTTCTCTGTTTGAGTATTGTGAAAAGAATTTCTTCCTTTCTGGTGATGTTGGTTAATCTTAATTGTTGTAACTCACAGGGTTCATAGGCCCAGTGATAACCGATATTGTTAGGCTACATCACTGGACGTTTAAATTCAAATGAAATTTCATAAGGGAACTCTAAAAACCATCCAGTTTCTGAATGAAAAGGGTAAAGAAATACTTTCTCAGTTATATTTTTATTTAAATATACTTTTCTATTATTTTATTAACAGTTTGGATAAAATGTAATTAAATGGCTTCCAATTTACCCCTTTAAAAATGTAAATTTATGGGTTTTCCGCTTATCCACAGAGTTGTACAAGTATCATCATTGTCTAAATTTAGAACATCTTAATCCTCTCCCAAAAGAAATCTTGTACCCTTTCCTCCCCCAGGTCCTGGCAACCATGAATCTACTCTGTCTCTCTGGGTTTATTTACTCTGTCTCTCTGGGTTTATCTATTTTGGGTATTTCATACAAACATAATCACAGAATATGTGGTCTTTGGTATCTGGCTGGTGTATTTATCACAGTGTTTTCAAGGCTCATCCATGTTGAAGCATTTCTCAATATTTCATTCCTTTTTATGGCTGAATGCTATTTCATGGCATGGATTTGTGGCACTTTATTCTTTCATCAGTTGCTTGACATGTGGGTTTATTGTATTTTTTGGCTAGTGTAAATAATAATGGTAAAAACACTTGTGTACACGTTTTCCTTTCTCTCTTCTTTCTTCTCCTTCTCCTCCTCTTTTCCCTTCTCCTCCTCCTCTCCTCCTCCTCTCCTCCTCCTCCTCCTCCTCCTCCTCCTCCTCCTCCTCCTCCTCCTCCTCCTCCTCCTCCTCCTCCTCCTCCTCCTCCTCCTCCTCCTCCTCCTCTTCTATGAAAACATAGACATATGTTTTCAATTCGCTTGGCTATACACCATAGAGTTTCTGGGTCATTTGCTAACTCTAGGTCGAGCAGTTTGAGAAACTGCCAACTCGTTTTCCAAAGTGGCTGCACCATTTTACAATCCCACTAGAACGTAGGAGACTTCTAGTTTTTCCATGTCTTTAACAATGCTTGAGATTGTCTCTATCTGTATTGATGTATCTTAGGGAAAGCAGCCCACATTATGGTCGTTATACATTCAGAAACTCTGGATTTTCACATCTCTGTTTCTATGAGTTTTGTTCATTCTAATCTCATCTTTGGAAAACTGCAGCAATCTTTTATTTGCTCCTCTCATTGTATCCTCCTTGTGTATGTGTAGTCACAGTAGGGTTATATATATATATATATATGTGTATATATATATACACATATATATATACACACATATATAGCAAATATAAATCTTATTTCAGAAAACATACGTGATGAACTTTTTGCTGTGCTCATTTCCACATCTGCAAAAAAAACCTATTGATAAAATTTAAGTTCTTTTCAAGCCCTTAGAATTTGGATTTACGTTTCTTTTTATAACATCTCTGTGTTTTGATTTGTATTTTTATTGGTAAAAGATGTTTCTTTGGGGTTACATCTTTTGGACATTTAGATTAGAACAGCAATGAAAGTCAAGCAGCCCTAAGAGGTTACTCAGAGCTAACTCATTGAGTGCCTACTATGTACAAGAGGTTTTCTAAGTACTTCCCATAGAAAAACTCCTATGAGGTAGATATTATTACAGACAATTGACACCCTAGAGGCAAAATGGGCACAGAGAAGTTAAGTAACTTGCCTAAGGTTACATAGCTATTAAGTCATAGAACCAGGATTCCAACCAAAGTATCTGCCCCACATGTATAGCCACCAAACTATTCTGTTTCTCTCTTTTACTTATTGCCTGAAACATATAAAATTTAAAATAAAAGTTAACTACTTTCTGGTGTTCAATATGGCTTAGGGTAGGTTTAAGATATTCATGCTTTTATTAATTATTATATAATATCACTATATACAGTAAGAATGCATATTTAAAATCCTATGTTCTTAATTACCTAGGGGTTTACAAAGTTAGTTATTCCAAATATAAAGACAGTAGCTTGAGAAATAAGTATTGGGATCCTTAAGAATAACTTCAAAAAGATATTCTCAAAAAAAAAAAAAAAACATTGCCTAAACTCTTTACAATAGTCAGTGTCTTATTATTATATCTCCTGCCAGTTGTGTGCTCCTCC
This sequence comes from Ictidomys tridecemlineatus, assembly GCF_052094955.1. Classification (NCBI taxonomy): domain Eukaryota; kingdom Metazoa; phylum Chordata; class Mammalia; order Rodentia; family Sciuridae; genus Ictidomys; species Ictidomys tridecemlineatus. The sequence goes on from NC_135482.1 coordinate 137,798,229, forward strand.
TTCCCTCCCCCCCTTTTAAGAACCATCTAACAGAGCATTTTGTGTTTCTGAACATTTACATTCAATTTGTTAAATGTCACTGAGGAAAAATAAAACGGAGAGGACATCAGTTAATAACATACTTTCACATTCCGTCATCCCATGCATGGTTCCGTGTCTCCCCATGTTGACCTAATTTGCCATGACAGGAACATGGCCCTGGTTTCAGAACATTCCAACTGTAGCAATTACTAAACCTTATTGGGAATTTTTGCCCCCTTAGCAAATTGAATTAGATTGCGTTTCTCAGGACCATTTGAGATGGGTATTTATGAACAAGGGGGTATGGTATGATGGAGCCTGGAGCTGTGGCTCTTTTATTACAAATATACTGAAGCCCAATGTGAATGTTTTCCATTACAGAGGGCCTGATTTTTACTTTTAAGGTAGATTTGAGGAGAAAAATATTAGAAAGCATATTGTATAACGCCTACCCACTTTGTTACTGTAGACACTCTTTCTCTAATTTTCTCAACTCTAAATGAGGATGACGATGATAAGAATAACATCTACATATAATAATAATATCTGTATTTCAAGGTTTATTAGACAGCTAGATGAGGAGTCTCTTCTAAATGAAATATTTGGAACAGCATCCAGCATTCAAAATATCAACTCTAACTATTATAAATTTTACTTTAACAGTATTGGAAAAAAGTCATTCTATATTCCTAAGAATACATAATTTAAAACTTGTTTTGACTGCTCAGAAACAACAATATATGGACTGTATTATACTTCTATAATAACTTACGATGCACCAGGGCTGGATCATAGGTGTATAATTCATATTCATGTCTCAGGGTTCACTAACCCACTAGTAAAGTATCAGTTCATCAAAATTAAGAGTTGAGTTTTAATAGTGCCCAGACCCTGTCTGTCTGACCCAGGTTGTCAGCTCCCAGGTTTTTACATGTATTCTGAGAGCCCCTGGTGTCAGCCTATGGCTCTGTGTGTGGGGAGTGGGGTGAGGTGTGGTGGGGAGGGGGATTCTAAATAACATTATTATGATATGCCAAGAAGTGGACCTGGAGACAAGAGCAGCAGATTCACATTATTATTTTTTTGTTTTGTTTTGTTTTTAACCTCAGGATGCTTTTTCACACTTAAAACTTAATTGGGATTCCAAAGAGCTTTCAGTTATGTTGGTGCTGAGGATTGAACTCAGGGCCTCGTGCATGTTAGGCAAGTGCTCTACCACTGAGCTACATCCCCAGCTCTGATATATTTTTTAATAGAACATAAAACTGAGAAGTTTCAAAAATATTTACATATAAATTCATCTTAAAATATCAATATAGTTGATCAATCTCATTTTGGGAAGGGGTAGGGGAAGGGTAGGTTTATGGGAGGGTAATGAAGAGTATATGGCTAATGGGCATAGCGGAACAGGTGGATTGGAGGGATAATTTCTTTTTCATTTATTTGTTGTCTTTAGGTATACATGACAGTAGGGTGTATTTTGACATATTATATATATATATATATATATAATATGCAATCCAATATATATATATGCAATCCAATCCAATTAGGGTCCCATTCTTGTGGTTGTACATGATGTGGAGTTTCACTGGTCATATATTCATACATAAACATAGGAAAGTTATGTCTGAATCATTCTACTGTCTTTCCCATTCCCATCTTCCCCTTCCCTTTATTCCCCTTTGTCTAATCCAATGAACTTCTATACTTCGCCTCCCTACTTTCCCTTGTTATGGAGGGATAGCTTCTAATGTTTTACAGCACAGTAGGATAACTATGGTTGACAAGAATTAACAGTATATTTCAAAATATCTAGTAGAAAAGATTTGAATGTTCCCCACACAAAGAAATGATAAATGTTTGAAGTGATGGATATGTCAGTTACCCTGATCTAATCATTACAAATTATATTCATGTATTAAAATATAACACTATACTCCATAAATATGTACAATTATTATGCATCAATTAAAATTTTAACAAATGAACCTATTACATGTTAACATAAATAACCTATTTTCTTTTTAAAAATCCCAATGTTTTCTGAAACACTTTCCTCCCAAATTTAGAATAGCTTTACTTAATATTTTTGCACATGCCTTGTTTAACAGAAGAAAGCTAGATTCTTATGTTTTTTTTTTTTTTTCCTACATTCGGTGTTTTGAGTCATCACATGTGTGGCTTCTGGAAAATCTGACTGTGTGCTTGCAAGAGATCAAGAGTGAGAAAGGCAAACTCTGTGTTAGCATTATGAGAATGTCTTGGTCTTGCAAGTCTGGAAGGGGCTCAGACCCCACTTTGAGAACTTCCTGCTTAAGCTCAGGCACTGACTGTGCAGGGAGATCTCAGGATACACCGTGGGGGAAAGCTGTCCTTGCCAGTCTGGGCGAGTGTGGGAAGTACACAGCAAGGGTGATCTGGGAGAGGCAGGGGTAGGTACAGTGGGGATGAAGTGGATCTGTGGCTGATGGCTGTGGGGCAGACCTCATGAGACCAAATGCCAAGTGATGTCCCTGTCACATCCCTAGGCTTCTTGGCATCTTCAGGAGCTGGTAAGCTGGGGCTTGGCCAGCAATTCCCAGGCAGTTAAGATTTACTGCTGGAGGACAGTGACAGACCTGTGTGTGGATTCCCCTGCCTCCTCTGGCAGGAGGCCTCTTAGATTCCACTTCTCCATGTGCCCAGTTGCCCTCTGGGAGCAGAGAATTGTTGTAGAAGAAATCAGACAGGTTGGACATTTATGTAAAACAAGTCTAAGTTGCCTAAAAGTGGAATTGCAAATGGGTAAATGAACAGGAAATAATGGATTGCACCACTAAATATAATTTTTGTTTCTTTTTTACTACCCAACAATTTAAGAACTTATAGAATGAGAGGAGATAGAGAAAACAGACAATCTCCCACTCAAAATGGTTCAATTTATGATTTTTAACTTAATGAGGAAGTAAAATTGATGTGCATTCAGAAGAAACTGTACTATGAATTTTGACACTTGATCTTTCCAGGGCCAGTGAAATGTGGTATGACATTCTCTCATGATGCTGAGCAGCATCATGAGGAGAAATAGATAGCACTCTACAGTGTACTGTATGATGTTTGGTAGGTTATGTGTATTAGTTGCATTTTCAACTTCCCCTATTTGCAAGCTTCTATAGGTTTACCAGGATGCCATACCGTTGTACATTAAGGAGCTGCTCTGTAGAGGTGCTATATGCTCTTCATATTTGAGTGAAATGTGCTTTAGCTAGTAACTGCACAACAGGTCAAAATAAACCCACAAATCCTGTAAGAGGAAAAAGACACGGCACTCCTTTCTCTATTACCATCACTTCTTCCTATATCTTCATGTTCAAAATATTTCACTTCTCGTTAGCCCCCCCACATGATCCTCATGTGTAACACCTTTTGTACACAGAGCCTGCAAAGTTTGATGGTCTGATAACCTTCCACCAAACTTCCTGAGTTGGTAATAACTAGATCATTCAACTTTGCAGTATCTATGTGGGTATGTATAATTTTAAGAGTCGTTCTATTTGAATTCTTCAAAATTTTATGTGTTTTGAGACTAGGGCCCTGAAGTTATTATAGATGAAATAAGAAGTTTGGGGTTTTGCCCTGTTAGTCTTCTTGCTTCATTAATTTTCTGTATGCAATGCTTGCATGATCTGCTGTGATACGTGCTGTACCCTTTTCCTCTCTGCTTGTGAGGGGAACTTCGTAGGGATAGAGCAATGGGTTTCCTCGCTCTCTGGTTCCTTTGCACACTGGTTTTCACCCATGTGGTGTTCCAGCTGGATATCAGAAAGAGGGTGAGAAAGGAGGCTGCTCTGTTGTGGAGTTTCAGAAGGATGGCTGCCTACCCTAACCCAAGGTCCCTAGGTGCTACACTCTCCCTGTGGCTTCCCTACATGCCATCTACAGCTTTGTACATAGTATATTGAATGTTCCTCTCATTGTGCAGTGAGCCTTCTGTACCCACCAGGACCACAGCTAGAGTTCCTAGATGTCTTCAGTGTATCCAACCAGTTTTCCCAGGAGTAATAAAGCCCCTCTCCTTTATAAGGTTGCCCCTAGAACCCAGAATCTGCAATGATTTGTAAGTAAAAGGTACCATTTGATTCTTGAATCTGGAATTTGTACAATGAACAACATAAAACCAGAGAAATGGGAATCCTTAGACCAAATTTGGGGGCTTGTGTTTGTTCAGGTCCTTTTCCTCCCTCTATTTCGTCTTTCTTTTCTCTCTCCCTTTCTCCCTTCTTTCCTTCCCAAACATGAATTTCAACCTGGCAAACTACATTCTAATAATCCTGGGTAGACTGGCAATAATAAAAGAGCTTTGAGACAGTTAAATTCATAGAAAAACTTTTCTCTCTCTCTTTCTCCTCTCTCTCAGACCAAGACCAAGATAGGGCTTTTAAGACAGTTCTTTGTTATCTGGGATGATGGCAGTGCAGTGGCTGCAGTATTTCAAAGGTCAAGCCTAATACATGGTGGAAAGCTGATGAAAATAGGTCTTGAGTTAAATGTGGGTACAACTAGTGTCATAGAATAGTAATTGAGAAGAATGGGGTTTTGGCTAGGAGCCTCTGAAGTTTACGGTCAGTTAAAGACAGTGAAATCTGCTCAGGAGAATTCTGAGTTTGATTTGGCTTACAGCAGAGAAAGCATCAAATCAAGTTCATCATCCCTTAAATAAAGAGCAAGCATTAGATCTGAGGCTAATATTATAACTGAGACTGTGTAAAAGCTATCTTGAATATTACATGAAGATGGCTGTCAAGATAACTGCGTATTCAATAGCACATCAAGAACTTTCTTATTGACAGGATAAAACCCTGGGACCAAAGCCGATGCTGGTGTGAGATGCTGCTTTGCATGTGCTTGGAATGATTCTGCAAATGCATTGCACTTTGCATTGTACTTTATAAAGAAATTCTTATTTTTCTTAGAAGGTGCAGCAAAAAATGGTCAAAATATAGAAGCTTCACGTATACTGCCTCTGGATGGGAACACTGAATACCTAAAATAAAGACCTCATCTACAGAGACTATTTCACTGCCAATAATTTAGTCAGTCACCAAATTCTCTAAGGGTTGCTTTTCTGTAGTTATTGAAAAGTGTACATTAAGCCCTGGGCTTTGTTTCACATCTCCAATATCAATCTGAAGCATTTGCTTTCATGACATTTTGATCTGAGCCCACTGCTGAATTTCAGAGAAGTCTTCCAGCACTGAGTCAGAGGCCTGGCACTTCCCTCAGACTCACTTTCCAGTTATTAAATCCTACCAATCGTTCAACCCACACACACATGACAACTTCTTAGGAAGATATGCCAGATCCCCCAAGTCCAAGCTAATTGCCCCTTTACAATTTTTTTAACCATAAAATATCACATGTACCTCTCTTTTACTTTTATTTGCTTCTATGTTGTAATATAGGAATAATAAACATAAAATTCCTTACAGCAGCTTCTGATTTCTCCCATCTTTTTTTAAAAAAATCCAGTCCTAGCACTGTTTCTTGTGCCTAACTAGGATTTTTGAATAAACAAATTAGATTCAGTAGCTATTTTTAAAAATTAATATACACCTAAGTATTGTGCTCAATGATATTAAAATGTTTACAGATAGACCTTAAGTACTTAGCATGCCACAGACAAAATAACTGAAAAAAAAAAGATGCTTTCCCCCCAATCTAACTTTAAAAGAAAAAGCAATTTGGAATACACACACACACACACACACACACACACACACACACACACACATGTTAGAGAGAGAGATTTCCTTTACTACTTGAAAAAATTTTCAGAGAAAGTATGACGAAAATTTTGAAGTTTAAATAGACTGTTTCATGGAAAGGAAGCTGCCTTTGAATTGCATTTATTTTCAACAGGTTGGGGGAACTTGAAATTTGTCAATGATAACACAGATGAGAAAATTCTGACTGGGAACAGTTTCCTTGTTTGAAACCACTCTTTGGTGCAGGGTTTTCATGCACAGCATGCAAATGTGTGTCATGTTCATAAATCCAATCACAAATGATGGTTTTACGACCAAACTGTATTTCTTCCAAACAAAGTGGCGGTAATATTTTTAAAAATCTGCAAGCCCTTTGAGAGTCTTCAAAAAGAATTTCATCATCTTTTCTCATTGAAGTGAAGATATTTATAACTGAGAGGATGCTGTATTGCCACAATGGGGAAGAATTGCTTTCCCCACCTAAAATATAGCCACCAATAGTGTACATGTTTTGCATTTAGCATTCAAAATATATGAGGACCAAGATCTAAGTAGATGCAGTAGGATCTAGAAATTAGCCTAAGTCAGCTCTGGAGACCAGATTTAGGGAGGACTGTAAATCATACCCTTGGAAGAGAACATTACTATTCAGAATACTCTAAAATGTACCATGGATAGGAATCCTATTTGTAGCCCAAAGGTTTTATCAGAGTCTGCAGTTCCATAAAGTTGTGCTACTCAGGAAGCTATTTTAAGATTTTTTGGTAAACATTGAAGTTCCCTGAGGTCTACAGGCCTATACAGGTTTTCATAAAGACTAAACCTAGAGACTGAAGAATATCCTTTTCTGAAGGACTTCCCCTTCACCGCCTCATTTCCTTGTAGAAGATAAGTTTTATCATTTTATTTTCCTTATAGTCCTCTGAAAAGCCATATTGTCTATGCTCACCATAACTTCTAGAAATACTTAAACCATAATTCCAAAGAGCTCGTGGTGGTCTCAGCACGTCAGCAAAGGACACTGTGAAACAATATTTTGGAAGATCTCCTCATCTATCTATTGACCAGTGAAAACCTCTGTCTTCACCAGCAGCATATGATTCGAATGAGCTCTGTTGTACATAACAGCAGTGACTTGAAGTCTCCTCTCTGGGGCCGATCAAACTGCAGAATAATAATGAAGATCATGGGAGAGTGGGTTCTGGCACTGGCTCTGAAATTCACTGTGAAATGAACCTTCCTCACCTAGACTGTTGATGTGCTTCCTTCATTCTGTAAGTGAAGGTCTGAGCCCACTCCCCACCTCTGGAACAGTTATGCTGTGTTTGGTTGCCATATTGGTCAGTGGGTTCTCTCATTCATTCATCCACAAGATACTTTGTGAGCATCCATTTGGGGTCAGGCAGGCCTCCTCATGCCGTGCCAGCCTGGTGCATGCAACCAAGGCCCTGTCCTCATGGGGCTTACAGTTAGTGGGAAAGAGAAGCAATACACAAAGAAATTACAAATTCTAGAATAAGTGCTATGAAGAAGGGTTTATGTTAAGTGTATTATCATAGGAGTTGTTTCTGACAATATGTATCATCTATGTTATGTCATGTATTTTATTTGAAACTAATTCTTTACTTTGGGACACTCAGGGAGTAGTATCTCAATGATGAAAGGGGGTTTTCTTGGCCTATTATTATTATTATTACTATTATTATTAATTATTTTTTGTGTATAGGGGATTGATCTTAGGAGTACTTGACCACTGAACTACATTCCCAGCTCTATTTTGTATTTTATTTAGAGACAGGTTCTCCCTGAGTTGCTTAGCGCCTTGCTAAATTGCTGAGGCTGGCTTTGAAACTCTCAATCCTCCTACTTCTGCCTCCCAAGCCACTGGGATTACAGGCATACACCACCATGCCCAGCCTTCTTGGCCTATGGATATATCCATTTGCTTTGAGTTTTGCCAGGAAGTGCCATAGGAGCCCTCCGTGTGAACCCCACATGTGCTACAATAGTCTCTGTGGTCCAAACACCAAAACCCTGCTTGGGCTGTTGATTCCATTTGGGAAATGCAAATCTCTGAGAATAACTTCTAGGATTGCTTACAAATAAACTGTCAAGATCCTTGGATTCTTGAAAAAATCAGGGAAGAATACCTTCTCTTAACCAAGTAACCAATTCTTTTACAAGGCAGTAAAGATAAAATGTTTAGAATTCTAGGTGGCAGAAATAATTCACAGGGATTTTCAAAAATATGATTTTATTTTTTGTTTGCTACTCAAAGAATGGTAAACAGTAATGAAGTAAAACTCAACTCTTTTCTCAGCTCTGTTGCTGAGGTCTCCTTCTCTCCCTGCCCTTCTCTCTCCATTCAGGAGACAGGATGGCATGACCACTACTGAAGAGATGGTCCTTCAAAATTGCCTGGAAGACAGCAATGTCATCCCATTACAACTAAGAGGTGTCCTTCTTCTCTAAAGCAATACTGTATCACACGTACATTGTATTCAAAAAGAAAACAAGACATAAGAACTTGATGGAGTGTTTCATTTTCTTTTTCCTCCTTTGCTACAGTTTATAGTTTCTTCTGGGATGAAATGGTCAAGGCCTTGTGGTGCCAAGTTCAAAGGTGATTAGTGATAGTTTACCGAGCTCTAACTTTTTTCAGACACAAACATCAAAGACTCTTGGCCTGTAGGGCAGGACTTTTCAGTGGTCCCCAAGTTTAAGGCTCAGTGAACCTGTCTCATGGATCTATTAGGGCTTTATAGATCTTCAAGGGCACAATTGACTGTTGTTCTGGATCTGCATTCACTGTGTGAGTAGAGGGTGTTACAGGAAACCAGCATTTGAATCCCCATGGGTAAAATAATTGATGTCAACTTTTCAGCTTACCCTCACCTCTGGAGCACTATTTCAAGCTCTTTGTAGACCAGTGTTAGCCTGGAGGTGATAGTCAGGTGCTTATTCTTAGTAGTATTTGTATCAACATACACTCTTAGCTGTGGACACACATCTTGTTTTCTCTTCTACTGATGTATTTGCCTTCATTGGAGAAAGTTATTCTTGCTGATTCAACCCTTACTCCATTAGTATCCTTGAAGACTCCAGGTAAGATAGAGGAAAATACAGAAATTAAATATCCTGGTACAAAACACTCTGATATTCTGGTCTCATGAACTTTGAAGTCATCCATTGTTTCTCTATTAGACTTCCAAGTCATATTTTATTGAAGAACTGTTTATTCCTATCACAACTGAAATGATTGTGCTCTATCATTGTTCTCAGATTGAGGGACAATTTCTTGATGGACAAGTTGGGATATCAAATACCAGTCTGCATGAAAGACTATGCCTGGAGGGGTAGGGGTAGAGGCTGGGAGGTAGGAGCTAGAACTGGAGACATACAAATAAGATGTAAGTGTTGGTAGGGAGGACAGGTAATAAAATGATAATTCATTTGGAGACTCAGCATGAGAAAACATCAGTCATGAGATTTTGAGGTAGGTCAGGGATCAAGAATAAGGAATCATGGACAAGGAGTCCAGTGTGAGAGGCCCACTTGTACATACTCCCCTTAAGTAGAACAGGAGAGAAACTTGAGAGTCATACCATCTATATAAAGGGAAAGCTGATGTTCCCTAAGTGGTATTTTCCAGTTAGTTTAAAAACATTTTATAAAAGACTGACTTTAAATATATACATATATACTCACATTTTTATTTTGAGGTAATTTCTTTTTTTTTTTCCTTTCCTTTTTTCTTTTGGATGCTGGGGGTTAAATCCAGTGCCTCATTCATGTCCAGCACATGCTCTACCACTGAGCCTCACCCCCAGCCTGAAATGGTTTCTAATTGATTGCAAAGTTATCAAAACACCTCCTGTGTATCTTTCACTCAGATTCACCAATATTTAACATTTCGCTGATTTGTTTTATAATTCTGTGTGTGTGTGCGTGTGTGTGTGTGTGTGTGTGTGTGTATTTGTGGTCATATACATATATCAAAATTTTTGAAAATAATTTGGAAACATCATACCATTGTACCTCTAAATATTTTCTAAGAGTAAGAATAAGTGTATTCACTTACACAACGATAGAAGAAATTATTAAGATCAGAAAAATTAATGCTGATGACAATATCATTTTCTAACACATCTAATTCATGAAATTTCACAGATTTCCATCCTTCAGGACAATTTTTTTCCCTCTGGTCTAAGATCCAGCTTGATATCATGTATTGAAATTTAGTTTTCATCTCTTTCTATTCCTTCCCCAATTTTATTTGATTTTTAATTAGGGAAAGGCTAACTTTTAACTTTGATATACTGAAACTTACAGAAAAACACAAAAATAAAGAACTTTCTCCTTTGAACTTCAGAATATATCCTTTGCCTAGATTCACCAATTGTTTATATCTATTCCCCACAACCCTTTTTCTTTCTCATTTTATAACTAGAGATAGGTATATGCATATTTTTCCTGGATGGGAGGTCAGATGAGATGAGCCAAACTTATGTGAAACCAAAATTAGAAGCACATTAGGATCTCTTGGAGAATTCTCATTTATTAAGATGCATTTTACAGCCAGGGGTGGTGATGCATGCCTGTAATCCCAAAGACACTGGAGGCTGAGGCAGGAGGATCACAAGTGCAAAGCCAGCCTCGGCAACAGTGAGGCTCTAAGCAACTCAGTGAGACCCTGTCTCTAAATAAAACACAAAATAGGGCTGGGGATGTGGCTCAGTGGTTGAGTGCCCCCGAGTTCAATCACTGGTCCCCATCCCCACAAAAAGATATATATATATTTTTCATATGATTTTCAATATTCTTCCTCTTTTTCATGAAATCCTTTGAACCAAGTAAGCAACTAAACATAAACAGAAACCCAGGGCTAAGTTGGATAGTGGATCCACAGAGTGGCCATGTCGTTCAGACTCTGCCAACTTGTGACTGTGAATTACAGGTTGCAGCAAGGTAACCTTAGAGTTCTAGAATGCTGCCATGAAAGAGACTTTTGGGACTTTTTTTGGTTTTTTTTTTTTTTGGTATATTAAAACTTCTCCAGAGTTAATAAATAAATTCATGAAGTCAGAGAGGACACAGAGTCTCAGTGTGAAGTAGTTGAGCAAAGATTCAACACTTTTTGTGTCTAGTCACGGTCTCAATTAAACTCTGGGAGTCTCAGTTTGAGCAGGCTTCTCCAAGAAGGTCATTTTCTATTGCTGACAATAGATGGGAGGCCATTGGAATACTGAAGATTCAGCAGATACTGTATTTGGCATGTGCTAATTTACTGGAACTATATGATCTGTTCCCATCAAGAAACTTTTGGATTTGTCACCAGGCTGCTTCAGATAAGCTAATTCCCTTCAGCAAGGCAAACGAGGAAGTCATTTATGTAAGCAGAGATTCATTTTAGACTGACTCTCTTCTCTGAGATGGAGAGGCCAAGGACTTGAAAGAATGAATCCACTGAGTGCAACACGCTGAGTCAGACACCAGTGAAACTGGTCGGCGCCTAGTTGGTGCTCAAGTTAGCCTGGTTGAAGTCGTAGTCTGATGTTCTGTCACCTTTAAATCTGCTTCCAGATTTTTAAGAGGCTAATAATATTGGATTTGGCAGGGTATTAATTGTTTCTCTTAATGGCTGCTTATTTTTACATTTTTCACAGTTTGTGAAGTTAAAGGGGAAGAAGTTAAAGGAGCTGAAGCCTTTGCCTGCCTAACCTTGGTTACTTTAATGTTTTGTGATTTGGATCATTTTTACTTTCTGGCACTTTTTTTTTCCCCCCAGAGTATTTGTTTATTTTTTATTTTTACTTTTTATGTATCTTTTACTTTTCACAACGAGGCTATTAAAATTGGAGTCAAACATTTCATGAGAAAAATCATGTAAACAGGAAATACATTTCTGCAGAACCAGATTAAATCTTCTATCCTTTATATCCCTATAACACCTTTAAGTTCTTGGTTCATACTTATTAATGACGGTATATACAAATCAGCAAGAGCCAGCTGAGGACTGTGGAAATGACAGGTCACCAGGGCAGGAACTAATGGAGTCTTTTCCTGACTGACCTACTCTATTATTTTACATAGAAAACAACTTTAAAGTTGAAGACTATTTGGTCCTATGGAACTGTGGTATCTTTTCTAGGGAGCGGTTCTTACATTCAGAGCCAAAGAGAGATTTGCTTCAATTTTCCACCTAGGGGAAATGAGGCTGAAATCTTCCCCTGTTCACTTCCTAAATAGAGAACACTGTCACCAATATTTAGCTTTCTAAAATGCCAGATGCCGTTCTGATGTGAGGGTAAATATGGGACAGCACCTGTCTTCATGTTGAACCCTGCAAAGATTTCCTTAATATTCTAAACATTCCTGCCTGAAGTCTTACATTGTTAGGATTCATCATGGTCATTAAGATATAGCATTAGGCAAATTCAAAACAATGACAAGACCACAGACTGCAAAGATATTCCTGAAGTTTAAACACCCACATTTCATAGTTTTATTTCAAAGACATAAAGGACATGTATTTGAACAATCTTGGACACAATACATTTGAACAATCTTGGTCACTGTGAAGTTGGAATCTTAAAGAAGGGTGTTCCATGATTACCCCATATGATGCCAGAGAACACAGTGTAGTTTCAAGCAGCTATCATGAGGATTATTGGAAAACCTTCAAATAACTTCTTATCACAAATATGTAACTGCTATCACCATTTTTTTTATGTGGGATAGAAAATGGGAACCAGTGGTATCCCGAACAAGAAAACAAAAAAGCAGCAACAAAACCAGAAAACCAATATGTGTATAATGCTGTTTGGAAATTGCATTCTGGAAAGGGTAATCATTTTGGGAGCAAGATTCATGGTGAGCAATAAAGTAGCTGCATCAGTTAGGCAAATGTACAGCGACACCATCATCATCATCATCATTGCCACCAAGAAAGATCATAGTCACCCCAGGGACATAACAAGGTGTTGGGCCTGTGTGATGGTGGACAGAACACTTTTGATTGAGGTGCAATGATAGAAGAAATTATTAAGATCAGAAAAATTAATGCTGATTACAATGTCATTTTCTAACACATCTAATTCATGGGACTGTGGTTCTTGAATGTATCTCCCATTCTAAACAGCATTCTTCCCTGAGGGCATTAGAGGTAGAAAGATCATATATAGATAGATACATAAATAGACAGATAGATATAGATCATAATTATTCAAAAGATGAGTGTTGTCTACTAATTGTTCTAGGTCAACTTCGCTACCTGGCTTCTTTGTGCAATATAAATTTGATCTGTAAAAAAGTGGATGAGTTCTTTTCCCTTGAGTAGTTGTCAGAAAAGGCTAGGTTTAAATATTTGATAGAGGTGAATAACTAGTTCCTGTCTTGTGTGTACTTGATTTTAGAAAACCTCCATATTTTCACTCTTACCCATGGAGAGAGAAGTACCATGGATAAAAACGCATTTGGGAAAGTTGGAATTACACTAGCTTTATTTCTAAGACATGTTCTTTTACCACACAATTCTAACTAAACTTTCTCTTGGCATCCCTAATTTTAGAATCCAATTTCCTTCAAAAATTAAAGAAAACCAAAAGAAATAATTTTAGGAAACCATATGGAAGTAAAACTCTTTGTTGATAGTACGTGTGTGTGTGTGTATGTGCGTGTGCCCGCACGTGTTGTGTAAGAGAGAGAGAGAGAGAGAGAGAGAGAGAGAGAGAGAGAGAAATGGAAGACTTTACTATCACCAAAATCACTTCCTAACTTGTATCTAGCTAATCTACCTATGAAAATATGTATTCATATTTGTACTAAAGGGTGGAGAATGAATTCCCTCTGTGGTGAATTTCCTCTGTGTTCATGTACTTCATGGTCAGGGTTTATAAAACAAGATCTGAAAAAAAAAAGCCTAGAAGTTCCTTCTAAATAGAGAGACCTAGGCAAAAATATACACAATAGAAAGAGGAGCAAAGTAATTTATATTGAATGGGAGGATAAAATTTGATATAAATGCAGAAAGACTTCTTTGCTTATATACAAGAATAAACAAATATGTATTTAACATTAGGTAAAGTATATATAGACTTCTAAATAATGATATTTACAGCAAAACTTTTAAAATGAAAATATTTCTTCCTTACATAAAAACTCTTATTAACACCCTTGATATAATGAACTACAATCAGGCTTTTCTCCTATTGCCTGGTTCATAATCTAGGAGATAAATGCTTTGAACATTGTCAGAATAAAATCTACAAGTTAGGTGAATCAAATAGTGAAAATAGCAAAATGATATGTAGGTAAAGAAATAGCAGATTGATGACCACTAATGTTGATAATAATGATGATAATAATGCAAAGAAGGATTTGTTATCTTTTTTCCAATTATTCAGGAGTCAAGAAGGTGACTGAAGTTGGCAGCACTTTGAAGATTCTAAGTGACCAATGCCTTCTGACACTGGAGAGACTCAGCAAATAAATTTTCCTTCTGTTTATCTTTTTGATATGGAGCTTTATAACTCATTGTGATTTTAAAAGTATTCTCTTTTATTCCCTCATCTGATACATTTCAAAAATAAAAATATGAATTCTATCCTACTCCACTTTATCTCTTTAGTTCTGTGTTTCCTCCCAAGTTGGACCTAATGTTTTTACCACCCATTTTCCACGCTCAGTCAAATGTAATCGTAGCAACAACAACAACATCAGAAATGGATTTGACTGGTACTTAAATTGTAAACCATTTTCCTCTACTGTATTCAAAGTTTTCACATACTCAAAAATGTGAAGTTGATAGGGCTGGTGTTAAACTTTTTTTTTTTTAATATGGAATCTAGATTATAGAAAGGTCAAGTGAGATTGTATAAGTTCAGAGGATGAGTCAATTATAGAACAGAAGTGAATTTCCTAGTTATAGCTCCAAAGAGAGTGAATCACAATCTCAGAGTGGTTTGGACCTGGAGTGAGTCTTGAGCCTTCCTCTGTCAACATCTCTTGAACTATGCACTAGCTTAAGTCCTTGAATGGAATGAATGCTAAGGTGCTCATGGTTTGAAGCATGTCAGTGAGAGAATTTGGCAGGATAGAGACCCTAAATGCAATTTCTTACTTTGTCGTGTATTTAAATTACTCAAGACTGGTTTACAGAGATAAGTTTGGAGAGTGTTTTAACTTACAGTTCAGATCCATTGATTTGTATAATTGTTCCATGTTTATAGATATGATTGCTTTTTCTCTGTGAATTAGTCTTTGTCTGGATACACTTAAATTTCAGGGACTCACCTCAAAGTACTCTACATTCATAAGCCAGCCAGATCTTAGATCCAGCCTCAACCAAAGTGAAAATTTCATTGTCTTAATTGGAGAGTTTAGGGGCTTTTACTGAATACTGGACTATTCACAGGTAACATGTAAGAGAGAGCAATGAAATGCTAAATTTGTATTTGAGTGAATTGTTATTTAGGTGCATTCCTATTTAGTAGATTATTCTTTATCCCAGAAACAATATTCAATGCCTTACATACTCTTCCCATTTGGGTTTGTTAATGTATCAAGGATTATGTACATGCATGTACATATTTACATATATAAGTCTTTTCTATATTACTACTTTAAAACATTTTTCTCAGTATTCCAATGCTTTATTTATTTATTTTGGTGGTGCTAGGGATTGAACCCAGGACCTTTTTCATGCGAGGCAAGCACTCTACAAACTGAGCTATATCCCCAGTACTCCAAAGCTTTATTTTGATATATATGTTTTGTTCTTTTTGTTAAAACATTTTGCAAGCACTTGTCTAGGTTGCATGAGGCCTTGGATTTGGTCTTGGGTTTGGTTCCCAATATTAATAAAATATGTGTATGTATATATATTTACAAATATATATGTATATATACACATATATGTATATGTATATGCAAATATGTAGTTTACAAGTTAAGTTCCCATTTTCACCTCTTTGATGTAGAATAATTTTTTTCATGGTACCCATCTCTTTACCATGGACTGACATTGAGGATGACATTATTTTATATTTGCCTTAATTTTAGTTTATCATATTTCCCTCTAACAAATTGTTTAAAAAATTGAAATATTTTCCATAATTTTAAGTGACCCTTCATTTTAAGGTTTACAGCAGCAATATAATGAAGCATTCCCTTATTCATTACAGTAACATTATTTAACATTATTCCATTTTAGAAGTAGTTTCTTGTAGTATAAACTGTAACCTAAGCACTGTTATCTGCATTCACTTTAAGAAAAATTACTTGGTAAGTACGAAGTAATTAAGCAATAAGACATGACAGGCGTTGCATTTTGGGGGAATTATTATACATCTCAGATGTCTTGAGAGGTTCAGGCCAAAGGCTGAATGGCTTCAACCACCCAAGAAGACTAATAAACCCTTAAGAAATGCACCACCTGTCATATCTTATTGCTATTATGAAATGGAAATCACGAAACCAAAACAGGGGGAAAAGGTTAAATCTGCGCCCTTGCTGAGGATTACTTACATGACTATGACATCACTGACAGTTCTATCTGTGTCCAGAGAATTCTAAAGCCATTGCATAATTATTGCACAAACAACACAACTCATTTGAAACTGCTGCTTCAGCATTCCACGATGCCAACTTTGTCATATACCCGTCCCCCGAAGTCCTCTTTTTGCAGGAATCATATTGGTACTCTTAATCCCAAGCTTTCTTCTTTCACTGATCATACAGCTTCAGAGCCAGGGGTGGGTAAGCAAGAGGTGGTGGAGATTGTTATGTAGAAATAATCTTGCCCCCTAGAGGATTGGAGGCATTTGGTTCCTTGTATGCCTTGTAACACCCCAAGGTCATTATCTCATGATAATCACATCTCCTGGAGTTGTCTTATTGCTTAAGTGTAACACTAAATTTTAATTACAATGAAATAGAGCTCTTCTGGTAGTTTACACAACATCTTGTGTTCTCATTGCCAGATGGAAATAGTGCAGAGCTTTTACTGTAATCGAGTGTGGTGGTCCTGGGCTCCAATGCAATAAACACATATTGCTGGTTTGTTGAGAAAAGCACTTTGCTTTGTGGAACCATCACGTTCTTTTAGGATATTTCAAGTTGACAGTTTATTAAAAGATTTCTCCTTTGTTTAAAAATAGTGAAACCTGGCAATATTATTTCCCCCCCTGACTTGACTGTCCTGGGCAAATTTTATTAAAAAAAAAATGAAAATCAGAGTGTTGCCAACTAATAGTTGAGAAAGATTGTTTTACATGTAAGATTTGATTTTCAAGTTTTCTCCCTAATTTTTGTACCATTTTGAAACTCAGTGCACTGGAAATCACATTTTTTAATGACCTTATATTTTCTCATGAATTTGCTATATTTTTCCATGTGATGAGTAGACACTTAGTTCCAGTTTGGGGGCATCTTCTTGGGCTTCTTTATCATTCTGACTCCTTCATAACCAGTATTTGCTTTTCAGACAGGTGAAGAGACATCAGAAAGACCTGAACTCCAGGGAGAAAAGGCTGGTATACAACCTTCTTAAAGAATGGTGGCTTAAAAAAAAAAAGTGTAAATTAAAAAAAAAAATCTTTAGACTGCTTTGGTATCCTTATGGATGTGTGATTGAAATTCCAAGAAAAATAACAGGCTTGCTGTCAAAATGCAAATTTCATATAGCTGCTCTAAGCCACTCCTTTATTAAAAATTCCAGGGCTTCCATTTCATGGGCTCTAGAGAGTTCAAAATCACTTTCTATCCTGTTCCGGCTGCTCCTTCCATTCAGGCCCTTTGCTGTTGGTGCAGAACAGCAGGCCTACCTTCCTTAGGGCCCTGCCTCAAATGCTTCTTCCCTGGATGCCTGGCAAACCCCTCCTCTCCCTCAGGTCTTTGCTTACAAGTTGTCTGCCCAAGGAGGTGCCTGCAGGTAACCTGTTCTGTCTCACTTCTGGAGCTCCCTTATCTTGTCCAAGGTATTTATCATCTTCTAATCTACTGTATAATTTAATTATTTATTATGGTTGATTGTTATTGTTTGTTTTCTGATGATAGAATCCAAGGCTTCTGAGAACAGGAATCTTTTGTTGTTTTATTTACTGATGAATCTCAAGTGTTTTGAACACTTGGCACATAGTAAGTGTTCAATAAATAATTTTTGAACAAAGGAGTAGTGTTAGTAGACATGGAATGCCTCTGAGTTTTGGCAGTCCCTAGAACTTTAAAGCAGGAGCAAGGCTGGCCATTTTTTTTTTTTAATTGCTGGGGCTTGTCTTAATAAGCTAAGAAAGGTCAGCTTTTTATTTCAAAACACAAAGACTCTGGCAAGTAGAACCAGGGAGGTTTTGACTCTCCACTTGTAAAGTTCTTTTAGAAAGAGTATGATTATTATTCCCTTGATATTGCTTATTACCACAAACTTTAAGATTTTCAAAATCATATCTGTAATTGTAATGCCAGATTCGTGGGACCCCAATAGACCTCCAGGAGCCGAATCCGATGCAATCACACAAGAGTCTTTATTGCAAGCTCGAGACTGGACTCACAACCTTTTCTGATGCAGCAGCAGTCCCAGGGAGTGAGTCCCGGTCCTTTGTTCAGCGAGATTTTATAGGTTTTTGGAGATACTCTATGTGTCACAACATCACACAGCAAATCATTTCACATCATGGGAAAGTCAAACAACAACTCTTAACATTGATTAGTGCATTCACTGGTGGGAACAAGTTGGGTAGGGGTGATTGGTTAGTACAAGAGGGGGATTCATTTGAACTGATTGTTTTAAGCCAAGAGGGGTGTACGTGCTAAACTACATGGTTTCCCAACAGGTATCAATCACCATAAACTACTGGAGGGTCACCAGGCATCCCAGGTATTTTCCCTGTCTCATGCTGCTTGGTGGTTGCTAGGGGGTTGCTATGGGTCCTCACCTAGCCTAACTGAGTCAGGGACACCTGGCTGCATATCTCTCCTGTAATTTGTAGACAAACAACTCAGCAGGGTGGGTATGTGCCTAGGAAGGCTCTGTGGGTTTTTCCAAGGACAAGGGTCATGCCCCCTTCCTTGGACAGGCTTTGCTCTGAGGTAGAGGCTGGTTTCTCAAAAATGGAGTCACATCAGTTTCTCATAATAATATTCAAGTAAATTTAAGTTTACATTTATATTATCCATGAACTTTTCTGAATGCTGGTTATTTTCCTGGATCCTCTTAAACAGTTAAGATATACTATTTCGAGTCTTCCAATTTATATTTTATTCATGATGCTACTCTAAGCATTTCTGTAAATTTATAACAATTCCATTGTAAGGTACTCCACAACCAAGTAATGCAATAATCCATACAATAATACAAGTTATTGTATGAAATTATTCACCTTAAAGATAGGTATGGCCACCCAAATATTTATTAAGCTGCCAGTCTGGAAAATGCTGTCTTTCCCCACAAAGGTTAAAAATCATTTTATTCTTATAATGCAGTGTGAATAAAATGTTAACAATAAGTATTTATTTTTGAAAGTGATGATTTTAAAAATCAATTAGTAGTTTAAAACACATTGAAGAGACCATATATGATGTTGTGTTAAGATTTCATTCTCTTCAAGGTGAAATGCCAATAATTTTATCAATGCTGTGATCCTTACAAAACCCCTATCTAAAAATGCTTAGGACAATGCATTTTTAGTTTACAGGGCATGCACATATGATTAAAAGGTGTACTTTTTTTTTAATGTGTCAGAGTTCTATACTCAGTGTTGGGTGTATCTTTTTTATTTTTAATTTTTTAATTTTTAAAATTTTTTGCCTTCCTATATTTTTTGTGACAATTCTGAAATATTTGCTACAGGGATAATTTATAAAGTTTCCAAGAGATGGGTCTGTTTTTAACTTTTGTTAGACCATACAAAGTATATATATATCTTTGAAATCCCTCTGTGCTATTACTCTACTGTTTCAGTGCTTGGGAACTGGATTTAATCTTATCATGTCTCATCAAAGACTGCCTCAAATTCTTAATGACTCTGGAATAAACTCCAGACTCTTTCCAGGCTTAGAAGGCTCTATCTGGTTTGACTGATTCTCATGGTGCATTTGTGGACCACATCTTGGTCATTAAGTCTTGTTACATTGACTTTGTTTCCAAGCTTCTAACTCTAAGCATTTGCTGTCTCCTCAGCGAAACAGCTTTCTCCTGGTTTTCAGATCATCAGCTTGAACCTTCTTTTTCTACATCTTGCTTAAACATCATCTCAGAGAAACCTGCCCTAACCAGTCTGCTTCATTACAGAACCTTGTTTATGTCAGTGGCTTTTCAACTTCAACTATCTTATATTTATTTTCCGTTCACGACTATTCTCTCCCATTGATACCGCTGGGTGATGAGAATCCATCATCATTCCCTTTCCACAGAAGTTAAGATTGAACACTCTAGAAACGCCGAGGCAAGCGTGGAAAACAAGTTTTATTTACAGAAGAGAACAGAGGTACACTTTGCCAAAGAGAAGGGGCCCCAGAGCTGGACACCCAAAGAAGTAGAGGTGTCTTGTCCCTTTTAATACATTCTAGATTTTTCTTTGTTCTCATGTTCTCCTTCTCCCTTATCTTGCCTCTCTCCTTTTCTCATCCAGCCTACCTGACCAAAAGGTGGGCCAAAGTGTAAAGAACCTGGCAGGAAGGTGGCAGCCCAAGAGGCCTTAATTAACAACTCTTACAATTCCCTGCAGGGAGGAACAATTCCTGGGGTAGGTTACCTTAGCAACAGGTAGGAGGAGGAGGGGGAGGAGGGGCTTTGGAGACATTAGCTTTGGATTTCCTTTCCTTTCAATCCAGCTCCCATCTTCCCTATCAGACCCAATTATTTATTATTTATATTGATTGCTTTTTTTAATACTCCAGCCTCACCATTATAATATAAACTCTTATTGCCTTATTTGCCCTTGATTCTCGAGCAATTTGTACATGTTAAAAAATTCAGTGTTTCTTGAATAAATGAATGGCAGAGTAACTAGATTAAATTTGGGGAAGTTTTCCTTAAATACATGCATACTGTCGTGAAATGTCCTGGTATTTCGTTAACAGTAACTTTTTCCCCTCTCTAGGATTATTGCTTGGATTTAAAGGTAGACAAGGACAGAAAGCTTTGCAATAAATGTCTATTGAAAATAGAGATTTAGGGCTGGAGATGTAGCTCAGTAGTCGAGTGCTTTCCTAATGTGCACTATGGCTCTGGGTTCAATCCCTAGTACTCCTAAAACAAAACAAAAACAAACCAATTAAACCTTTTTTTTTTTTTTTTTTTTTTTTAAGAGGACTTTAAGATTCAGTAGGATTTTTTTTAGGAAGTACTGTTTAATTCCTTCCTGGCAATCACATTTCTCTTTCCTTCCCTTGTCTCACCTGGTAGAGCTAAAATTTGTGCCTTATTAATGGCACTGAAAATCAAGTTTGGACATGTTTTGGTTTCCATAAAGTTTTGCTAATATAGTTAAGGCCAATGGAAGATTTTAAAGAGTGTTTTAGGAAATGATCTTAGCTATTTCTTTAATCAGAGCACGTAAGTTCTATGCAAAGAGATCTGTCAGATATTTGAGATTCACTGAGATATCCTTTTGATGCTTGCCTATTGAAAGTTCTTAATATTTTCTTTAAAGTTATCACTCACACCATGAAAACTTAAATATCACGCTGTCGTACACCATGAAATTTGATCGACTATTTATTTTTTCTAATTGGTCATATGAAATCATACAGGATATGCAGGATGTCTCAAATTTATTGTTTCATCCTTGGTAGTTTAATATCAGCTGAACCTGATTTCTCCTTTAGCATGACCAAGTAAAAATATCAAGAGAACATTTGGTGGTTTGGTAATTGTCTGCAAACAGGAAGCCAACTATTATCTCTTGCACAGGGCGATCCTATTGTGGAATTTCACCCTGCCTGTAACCTCTTATCTTGTTCTGCTCTTACACACAGGTCATATTATGCACTGCTTTGTGCTAGTTTGACAAGAACTAATGTGGATGCTTAAATATTTTAAAGGCTGAACGCTTCTGAATGATAAAATACGGAGCTGATCAACTCTTCCTGTTGCGTTTGTGGTTAATGATAAAGTAATTTAATACATTTCTCTTTTTTTGATCTACCAGTCGTTTCCACAACAAACATTAAAGTTCCTTTAAG
Source organism: Ictidomys tridecemlineatus (assembly GCF_052094955.1). NCBI lineage: Eukaryota > Metazoa > Chordata > Mammalia > Rodentia > Sciuridae > Ictidomys > Ictidomys tridecemlineatus. The sequence continues at coordinate 137,820,179 of NC_135482.1, forward strand.
GAAAAATCTTCAAATAAGGCCATGCAATGACACTTTTTAACTACAGTTGTTTTTTATTCAGCCATAAAATCTATCTTTCATAAAGAAACCCACTTACATGTCTTACTTCAGTGAAGGTTATTTGTAGACTGAAGGTCTTTTCTTGTCAAGATATGATGAATACCATGTGTGAAGACAGAAGAGCATCAGACCTGTATTAGCTGGAAAACCCACTGATCTGTGAATAACCTAAAAAAGAAAACCTGAAGATTAGCAACGTCGCTTTTAAGAATGATCCATCAAATTCAACAAGCAGATTCACAGAGATGAATCATCTGGTTCCTTTTTATACCTACTATACAGTAAAGGTTATTTCCTTTCCCTACAAACAGAAGTTTGAAAATAAAGGAAAGGGAGGCTTTTGAACATTCCTGGGTGTAAGTCAATGATCTTGAAGTGTTTCTGATGTTTTAGATGTAAATTCTCACAAATGATAATTAAAGTGGTTTAGTCTGTTCTTTCTGTATCGATTCAGTATTGGAGGAACTTGTCTCAATTCTTGTTCACTGGGGAAAGCCAAATTTCCAGGATGCTTTCCCAAATTATTTATACCAAACTTTAATTTTTTGGCAAGTTAAAATATTGGTTGAAATTATTTTATGAGTTTACTACATAGCTTAAATAGCCAAGTAGTATTTAGATAAAGATAGATTAAGTTACTATTCTGGATGCTAAGTTGAATGATTAAAAGAATAAAAATTTACAATATATAAAAATCACTGCACAGTTTTGTTAATAGTAATGCTTTTCAAAATTTTAAAATAGGTTCAAAAGCATAGGATTAAAATACACTTTCACAGTATAATTATTCTAGATTTTAGTGTATTATATTTGAGATGATTTCATCTATTTACTTTCAGATTGAACTTGAATGGAGAGAATAACTTTAAAATAGAAAGTACTAGAGAGGAATCAGTATTAGAATTTTTCTAATTTCTTTCATGTCAGTATTTTTAGTAAACAAGCCCTAATATAAAATTTAAACGAAATTTACTTTCTTATTGAAGTATAACAGCATTAAACAAAAGAAATAATAACATTGTAATATAGTTATCAGCAACTTAATTCTTAAGAAAGATTTTTGGCAACATACAGTTTAGTGGATCAAATTACTTGTTTAATGATTCTTTTTTTTTTGTTAAGCTAGCAGTAATTTAGCTATAAAAAGTATTTTCTTTTAAAAATATAGATCTAATTTTGGGGAATGTCTTTCAGTGAATTTTTAAACTATGCCCATTTAAATAATTAGTTTCCAACATGTCTAGCATAATGAAAAATAATTTTTATAGTGGTTGAATGACAAATTTTTTTGTGTTTAATTAATAATCATTTATGCTTTGAAATGAAACATTCTGATAATGTTATTTATAACAATTTTCATTATGTAAATTAAAGAGGAAAATAGAAGTACCATGCTTAAAAATGAGCTAGAGTTTTATGAATGAGAAGTTTGCTGTGAGAAAAATTTTACTGTTTGCAACCACCCCAGGACATTTGAAGACTTCATCTCTCACCAGATTATTTGGGAGTAATAAAGAAATAAGGAAGAGCTAAAAAGAACCCTAATCCATAGATTTAAATTGATTTTGTTTTATATGAAATCTGAGAGCATGTTTTATAGAATTATTTCCCTTCTAAAACTCAGATATTAACTATTTTATAATATAGCTTAAATGCTCTACTTTTTAAAATTCCATTTTTTTTTTAATGATTAAAACTGAGACCGGTAGTCTCAGTTCAAAGAGTAAGAAAGGAAAATTTTTCCAATTATTAGAAGCTTAAAAGCTGTAAGAGGCCTTGAAGCTTTCGTCCCACCTACTAGAAGAGTCATAAATCATAGGTGAACACAGGAGCAAGAACCGTCAGGGATGCTAAGATGTTAGAACTGCAGCAAAGTGGAAAACACAGAGTTTTAGAATTTAGCACCTAAGGCCCAACTAAATATTATTGATTTTTACTTGAGCCAAAATAGTCACCCATTCAGTTTAATAATCCTTTCCGTGGATGATAAAACAAACTTTAGTTAAGTAAAACAGGGCTTTAAATAGATGTGGCATTTATGATAGCCAAAGAATGAAACAATTTAATTAAGCAGCAGTGTTCACAGGGCTGGAGCAATAAACAGCATATGCATCTGATTAGATGCAGAAGGGATTTGAGGGTGAAATCTTCCCTTAGGAAATAGCTGCCCATGGAGCCTTCCCATCTATTCCTTCTTCTGTTAGAACAAGTTAGGTGGGACTCATGTCCCTCCTCTACTGTGCTTTGGGGCCACGCTAAGCCATTGGATGGATTGAAGACAGAATTTTATACTTGTAAGAGATCATTCTTTTCATTTAAAACACAGTGACGTTCACCCTTTTGTTCCTCTTTGTAAAGCTTGTGAGTTTTTAATGAGCCACTGGCTTCACTTGGCGCTCTTAGTGACCACTGAGAAACCGCTTACTTACTCCTTAGGGCTTCTATTTACTGTGCTCCAAAAATGGGTCGATTTTCAAATAATAGTCGCTTCCTACCCCTCCACCACAATAAAATAAAAAAATAAATAAAAAATAAATAAATAAAGAGGAAAATACTTGAATAATCTGGGGAAGTATCCAGTTTGGAAATAATATCAGTAATTGAATCCTATTCCAGAAAGACACATAAACCATGATCAATTGCAAAAGGCAAGAAAAAAGAAAGTTAAAATTTAGCATCTAAGTACTCTCTGTTGCTGCAGTGGCAGAAGTCTATAGCAGAACAAACTGGAAAAAGTGAGATTTTCATGATCTCCTCTAACTACAACTAATATATATAATATATGTAGTTCGACACAATACCTTTATTTTATTTATTTATTTTTATGTGGTGTTGAGAATCAAACCCAGCACCTTGCATGTGCTAGGTGAGCCCTTTACTGCTAAACTTCAACCCCAGCCTTTCTCCTAGCATATTGATTTGGGGAATTTTGAGAAATTGTGTTGCAGATGATTATGTTTCAAGATTCAATTTTTGCTTCAAAAATGCTGGCACACTTATATATGTATATAAATGCAGGAAAATATATACAGGGCATTTGAAGGCTATGCATAGAATTTTCATAGTAGTAGATGCCGCCAATTTTCATTTAAATTTTAAATAGTGTAAATGATTGAGTTGTGAGTAACTTTTGTACATGCATGCAATTTTCTACATATATTTACAAATACAAAATGAAAATCCACACAAAGAAAAATCTCTTGGATTTTGCCCTTGCCACTAACACTTCAAATATATTCTCATAAAAATGTACTTAAGTAAAAGTTAACATTAAAAAATTATTACTTAAAATGAAATGAATAAAAATTATTAGTGGATATCAACAAATCCAAAGTATTTAAACAAACCTAAAAAATTTCAGTTTACTATTTTTAAAAGTGAATTTAAGTTTTTTTTTTTTTTTTTGAATAGCTAAAAGAATTCTTATTCTGCTATTCGATGATCACTTAACAGCCAATGTAAGTGACTAGCTTATACATTTCTTAATATGGCAAAATATTTTCAAATACCCAAAGACAACTATTGCAAATAATGTGCTAATTCAAGAAAGTCACTACCTTTAATACAAATAGAAATAAGAATACAGCTAATGGGCACCATTAAGAAAACCTGTGTCCAGTACAATCATCTATTATATTCATACTATCTTAGAGGAAGAATTTAAATGAACTCATATAAATGCCCATAACCTAAGTGCTGCCTCTGCAGATTGTAGCCCACCCCACAGATGCTGAGGGCATTGTAACTCAGTTGTATATTGTTTTGAAGACTCTGAGCAGAGCAACACAAAAAAGCATTTCATGGGGGAATGAACCATGTTAGGTACAAGAGCAGATATGTAAGACTGAGTTGTGCTGGGCCAATGAACTGCTGGATCCCAATGACAAGGGCGCTTAAGTATTTATTTACTATTTTGCATATGTGTTCTGATATAAGGGCCTCAAAACCTGTGGCTCAGGGTACCTGGGCTATGAAGGTGCCATCTTTTGTTTATCTGCAATCCATAAATATTTATTGAGCAGTTGTTATGTCCAAGGCTTTGACCTATGGAGAAAATGTAAGGACATAATTCAAATTATGCTCATATTAAACAGATGATTTTCCATGTTGGGGATGGCATAAGCTCAGTGAACACTGGAAGAAATAATTGTATCTGTAGCAGGACTACTGGGAGAGGGGATACATAAAAGATCCAAAATTTAATTTCATTTGGGAATGGCAAAGACTAAATATTAGAAATATACTTTGCAGAACTAGATTTAAATGATTAGAGAAAAAAAAAAAAACCATTCTAGCACCAGGCAACAGCTTTAAAAAAAAAACGGAGGTGATCATGTGGAGAGTATGGATTTAGAGGGTGGTAAGTGGACCAGCATATTGGGTTAAAGTATTTATATTTTATTCTATATATTGTGAGAAAGTCTAGCAGGTTTTCAAGTAGAGATAGGGCCTAATTGCTCGAAGTATGTACTTAATTGAAATGTTCCTTCTTGTTTAAATAATACTTACATAGTTAGGGGCTTGTCAAAGCACAGAATATAGATGGACTTTGATGAAATTAAATATTTAGTGGTCACAAGTCCCTGTCTAATGCCATACTGATTTAAGTATAGGCATTTCCCAGAACAAAAGATGGATTATAAAAGCCAAGTATTTTATTCCTTAATTGCTTAGTAGCTGGTCTCCAGTTACAGCTCTGAGCTTTAGCTGAGGTAAGAGTGTTTCAGCAAAAGTTAAATTTAATAGAATGCATTAATTCTTCCCCATAACGACCAGAAGCTAGCACAAATTTTAGAATGCATTTATAGCATGTTAAAAGGGCAGACATTTATAAGGATATAACAAACCACCTTGCTAAGTTTTAGCTAGAACACAGGACTATATGCTCGTGTACTGTAAAATAATTGACTTAGCTCTTTTCAAAGAATAGACATGTACACTTATGAAGTAACCAATTTTATGGAGAAAATTTCAAAAGGTGTTGGTTATTACTAATTCAGTCATAGTATTTAATACTTCAATGACTTTTATTTTTGGAGTGAGGAAGAAAAGATGGAATCCAGGCAAGAATTTTTGTTTCTTCTATGAGAAGCATTAAGTAGGTTAAAACTATGCAGTAGTAAATCCAGAAAAAAAAAATATAGATAGATAGATAGATAGAGAGATCTCCAGGGACCAAATAAAAATTGGACAAACTTAGAGAAAATGACATGAACTATATTTTTGTTTCACACCAAAAGCAAGCTGGTTATTTTCATTTTATGTTCAAGAAATATCTAAATTGTCACAAATACTTGTTACCCCTCTAATTTACCTACGTTTTGAAGCTAGGTAGCTAGCTAATTGATTCTTTAGATAACCTACCATTTAGATTATTCATCACTTTGAAAAAGGAGTTTGGAAATGAAGATTTGTCTCAGATGAGAAGGAAACACTGGGATGAAGCAAAATAGTCTCTCTAAAACTCACAGAAGTATCCTGATTATGCACTGAAAATATCTTTTTCTCCAACATCTATGAGAGGGAAAATTCTCATGTGGAGTGTGGGACTAGCCACAGCTTAATCTTATATGTGAATTGGAAAGGATTTGGCAGGGACATCTGTGAAGTGTGTTCCTAAACTTAAGGGGCAGAAGCATATGGCAGTCATAATTATCATTATTTGATATACAATCATACTTTAATATAATTTTAGTAATCAGCTTTCCTTATACAAAGTTTAGCATTCTGAGGTGAACTCTCACTGCTCTGCCCCTAGTTTTTCCTTAAAAGGATTAATTTTCTTAATGGCTTATTGCTGTGGTATTTAGCTCCTTGTCATAGCTCTTTAACTAGAATATATAAAACTATATTGCATTCAGAACCAGGAAATATTAAATGAGATCCAGACCTCAGCAAATCAGAAAACTAATTAGAGATTTATCTAATTCTATGAAGGAAAACATCTTATTTTTATTATTCTCATTAAATGAGTAATTTATTTTTTCAAGAAACTTTCATTATAAGGCATTTTTCATAAACATAAAGAGTGGAACTTTAAGCCCTTGATCTTAGCCAAATGGCCGAGAAGCAATAGAGACTTTAAGCAAAGTCAGGATTGTGATACTTGTATTGTTCCTGAAATTTAAATTCAAAAGTGATTCTGTGTATAGGATAGATAAAATCTCTTGTAGGGAAGTGATGTACAACTGTGGGGATGCATTGCTTCCATCTAGGTTGCATGGGCTACTAAAGTCATACAAAACTTAATTTGTGTAACATGATGGCACTAAAATGGAACCTACATAAAGCATTCTATGAATGGTTAATATCAAAATCCCATTTAGAACCAAGAACTACACTCTAAATCATTTAACCCCCCAAAACACTGTAACATGATATAAAAACATATATTCGGGTTCTTGTTGTGGTCTGGTAATTGAGGACCATGTGCACAGGCCCTCAGGTACACATCCAACTCTTGAAAACCACAATGAAATGAGTTTAAACCAGCTCAAAAAGATCAAAGGCTGATAATCAGACTACACTATGGCATCATTCGCCATCTTCAAAAGTCATTGAAAACCTTCCTCTTGTCCTTCTACCTTGAAGGGATACTGGCAGATTACCCAGAAATCACTGGAACACTAGGTTGAGGTCTGAGAGACCAAGGTATCCCTTAGGAGACAAGGATGTTTTAGAAGATGTTAGCTGTGAAATGTTAAGGTAAATCAAGTAAGCCTGTCTCTGAAGCATGTTTCTGCTCCCTGTATTACTCTGCTGTTTCCTTAGTGGTGTCCCCAAAGCACATCCAGAAGTCTCCATAAAGTTTTGAATGCATGAGATCACCCAGCCCTAAGTCACTGACACCCAAAACGCCTAACTCTAAGATACCAAAACGACATAATGATAATAAATTTGTGTGGGAAGTCATAGATATGGTGGGAGAAAATTATAGCTTCTGAAGAAGTTTGTGTAACAAAATTAAACATACATTCATTGATTGAGTCGTAGTAATAGAGGCAGATCAATCAATCACTTAGCAACCAACATGTCAGGGGCAGGATGGTTTCTTTCTCACACATGCATGATCCTTTCTGTCTCATTCTCATTTATCTAACATACACACCCCACAAGTATTGACTATATCAAATAATGCATTCAAGAAATTAGAGTTCTTATAGTATTTGGGATTTGGTTTTCATTTTTCCTTTTGTTCCTGAACTTTTGTAAAAGCAGACAATAAAAGAGTAAAGGCACCGAATAAATAATTTTATGGCTTTGAATTTTGAGATAAACTCTAACACTAAATTATTAGTATTGGTGATTGAGAAAATATTCTTATCCTTTATTTTTAAGAAAATTTATATCCTGTTTTCTAATAATCATAGACATGCATATTTAGTACTATCTTGGGGAGATTTTTCTATTGTTTAGCATCTTAATCAGAATTGTCAGAGTAGAAATTAGTACTTGACTCTTCCTCTTTCCTGTCTCCCTCTCTCTCTTCCTTCCTTGCTTCTTTGATGTTCATTTTTATTAGAAGGAGAAGTTAGACTTTAGTTTTCTGTATAATATTTTTGAAAACGTTCATGAAGCAATATGGCCATCTATTTCTGGGATATAATGAGCAAATCTGTGAAATATAGACTTGAAGGCTATGTTGGAATTTTTAGTTTTTCTTTTGGAGACTACCCGAGATTCTCAAGAAAGAGTAGTAAGACAAATGTGTCATGAAAGCTAATCTAGAATGGTCTGAATGGGAAAAATGCTTAAAGTGATTCTGTTGTATCAAATAAGCATTGGAGCATTTTTTTTTCAAGGATAAAATGATAGAGTTTTTTTCAAGACTGGAATTAGTTGAAATTCTCCTCTTCTTCCATAATTAAGTAATAATATGTGGCAAAGCATGAGTTATTACATAATAATTCATACCTTTTGCTTTGCTAAGAATGAGGCCATAGGATGAGTGCTTGTATAAATGCACAAAGTTTGAGTTATTATGTCATAATTCACACCTTGAAATGTCATATTGTGATTATAAAATGGCCCTGTGCAAATATTATTAATTTTTTAAAGTTCAGAAATAAATTATTAAAAAATAACACATTATGACTTCAAAAGAGCCTCTCTAATGTGAATTCATTAAAAGTGGAATAAAAAATAAATTAGTGTACATTGAACCAGAATTATATAGAACCTTCCTTGATGAACTATTTTCATTGACATACTGTCTTGAAGCACACACTCTATAATTTGTAGCTGTTGTAGAGATGTGTTTTTTCTTTAATACCCCAACAAATTATGTATTCTTACTTGATTTTTTTCTCTCAAGGGCATAACTTAACAGCAGCTGTAAGTCAGAGTCTCGGCAGTCAGTTTTAGCTCAGTTTATTTTGGTGGTCAGGGTTGCATGTACAAATCATGAAGGGCATCTCTCTTCAGCATTTAACTACTGACCACCAGCCTGTGAAGCTGGTTTCTAGAACAATGCCTTTTGCTGGTTTCTCTTAACCGTCCTCATTCCCCTGTCTTTTACTAGTTTCTTATCTTCTCATCTGTTGGCTATGGATGGTCTCCAAAATTCCTGCCACACTTTTAGTTTTCTGTTTAGTTCTACTTCACCAAGATATTAACTATTTCAATGGTCCACTCTGTGCAGACCACTCACCAATGTAGGCTATTACTAAAATTTCACTCAGACCCCAGATGATAAGTACTTTTGCTATGCCACTCATTCCAGTTATAATATCCCATCCCGTGAAATCCAGCCTATCTAAGATGGAGCACTGTTGCTTCTTGTCTGACCAGGTTTTCATCCTGTTTCTTTCAGTGCCTCCTCTGCTTTCAGTGTCTGAAGTTAGAAGCTCTTCAGTCGCCATTTGCCTTCATCATACAACTACTGCACACCTACTTTGTGCCCTGAAAGAACTTAACATTGTCATAAAAGAACCAATTATGCAAATAAATTTAATAGAAAGAATGTGATATGCATAATAGGCAACTACAGATACTTAACTGCCCTCATTGGCAGGTATGAAAACTCCCACTTTGTGGAGAAGTGAATCTTGAGGTGGTCTTGAAGGGTGAGTAGAGCCGCAAAGAGTAACTGGGTTACTCCAGGGCAACCAACCAACCAATGAAGACCTGCAGGAGGGACAGCAGGAAGTCCTCACTGTATTTGAATATTAAAGCTATAGTTTCATGAAAACATAGTAACGGTAGAAATTGCATTATTATTTTAGTGTTCTTATTTAACAAAGTAAATATCGATAAAACTAGGTCAGCCCAGTAAATTTTTTTTTTTACTTGATGATAATAAATGTGAACCACAGGAAGCCATTGCTGTATATCCAGAGTGCTGTGTCCTTACTTTATATTTTATCACATGGTATGTCTCATCCTTTTCTCTAAACCCTCCATTCATGTGGTTGTTACCCCAATTTAGAAGCTATTCAGTCTTACTATAACACATTTGTATGATCTCATCCTATCTAGTCTTTTCCTATTCTATTTTGTACTCTGCTACAGTTTAAGCTTCCTCAAATTCTAACTTCTTTCTGCCTCTTCTCTGATCATGGGATAGGGTATCTTTCTATCACTTTCCAACTACTGGACTTCTCCAACATCTTTCACATGGGTTCAGATATGAAAGGTCATATTTACTATGACTTTTTAAAATGCAACATTAAATGGTGCTGGCCTCACCATCCTCTGCACAAATACCTTCCTGCATTATGCTTTTGAAAATCCTCTCTTTGTATTCCTCAAGTCACCTCTGTGTGCCCTCTCTTCTTTCTAAAGTTCAATTGAATGTGCATATTCTCTAGCCAATGATGTTTGATTTTTGCAATTTCTATCTTTCTTTTCCATTTCAAACTTTCCAACATCTATCTTTACCCAGCATTAGTATGATTTATATCATTCAACAGTAATTATTTAAAAACATCTGTTTAGTTTAAATGACTGTTGGAATAAATGAAATACACAAGATAATGAAAGGACAAAAAAATATAATTGAGTGTTGACTGCACATCAAGAACAACTTAGCAGGCTGGGATTGTGGCTCAGTGGCAAAGCACTTGCCTAGCACGTGTGAGGCACTGGGTTTGATTCTCAGCACCACGTATCAATAAATAAAATAAAGGTCCATTGACAACTAAAAAAATATTAAACAAAAAAACCTTAGCATTTTCAAATACCTAAATCTTGATCATTAAGAAGCTTTCCCTAGTTATGAAGAGTCAACGTGATGCAAAGGAGGTTATGCTAAGGTCAAGGGTGGGGATGCACAGTGATTTTGACTGGTATGACTGGGAAGGGCTTCAGAAAAAAGTGGCATGAACTGGACCCTACAGTAGACTTTGGAATGTAGAGAAAGAGGTGCAAGGGCAATCCAGGTATGGATAATATCTTAAGTAATTATGAGAAAGTAGAAACATGTGCATTGTATTTGAAAAAAGTGATTAGTTCCATTTGGCTAGATCACAGTTTAATTTGTTATTGATCCCTAATTAGATTGTTTTCTTATAGCTACGTTAAAAGCCTCTAGAAACATGGAGAGTAACGTCACTTTTAAAAAAATGCCCTAAATACTGTAACACAGGCTAAGGCCGTAACAGTTACTCAATAAAGATCTGTGCTTGATTAATTTAATATACTATTAAGCACAAAGCTTTTCCAAACAATATTTTGCATTTATATATCACTTTCATTCTTCAGCTCTTCATGAGAAGTTATTTGTCCATTTGATTTTCCAAAAGGCTTGCAGAAAAAGGAACTGTTTTTAGATCTACTTTCACAGAGCATCTAAATTATGAGCTGAATATGCAATAATTAAATTCAAAGCTTCAAGTGAAAATAGCTTTTACATTGTATAATCCCCCAATACTTTATTTTTTTGAGATGTCTGATATCTATGGCTATAATGTTTCGCATTTATTCTTCTTTGTTTAGCTCACAATTATCTAGTGCCTATTTTATGCCAAGTTCTGCAGTAGGGGCTGGGAGATCTAAAAGGAGAACAGCCTCAGATTGAGAAAATATTTGTCACTAGGTAAGTATGTGCTTTGAGCATTATAAGGCACTAGGGAAAAGCATGCACTTCCCAAAACAGGTTCCTCAGAATTGAGTCTGTCCTTATTCAATGCATATACATTGAAAATCAGCTGGGTACCAGCTGCTACAGTGATAAGACACTACCCCTTGTTTCAGACATCTAACAGTTTTGAAAGGACTCAGTAAGATGGTAATTCTCTCAATCTAGACTTTGAACTGCTCTAACCATGTTCAATTTTACTTTTTCTTAAATAAGACCTGAGCTTTTCAAGGTTTATCAAAAAATTGTCTATATTAAAAAATTTTTCTAGCATTGATGCAAAGCCAAAAATGATAAGAAAACAAACCAGTACTATCCTTGTCATATATAGTTGAGCTTAAAGTGGTATCATTATTGGAATCATCTGAGGATTATTGTGTTGCCTTTTTGTGGCTGTGACCAAAATATCTGACAAGAACAACTTGGAGAAGGAAAGGTTTATTGGGGCTCACAGATTTCAGAGGCTCAGTTCATGGTTGCTGACTTCATTGCCCTTGGCCCACAGTGAGGCAGAACATCAGGTCGAAGGGTGTGGTAGAGAAAAGCTACTCAGCTCATGGCAACCTGGGAAAGGGTTGGGGAGAAGCCAGGAGGGACAAGATAGATAATCCCCAATGACCCACCTCCTCCAATCATGCTCACCTGCCTACAGTTACCACCCAGTTAGTCCATTCAAATTATTAATCCTGTGGTGAATTAATCCACTGATTAGGTTACAGCTTTCTTAATCCACTAACTTTATCACTGATCATCCCTGCATTAACACAGGAGCTTTTGGGAGACACCTCACATTCAAACCATCATAAGGATCACTATTGTTGAACTCCTATAATAGTTCTCCACAGTTTCCAAAACACACAAAGTTCAAAAATTTGAATTCATTAATCAACTGCCTCATTACCAAACTTGGGACAGAGAGCAGAAGACAAAGTCAGTCAACAATATGGAAAAAAAAAAATCTCTCTGGCTCTTGGAACTACATTTATGGCTTAGTGAAATGTATCTAACAACACTCTTTATTTCAGCCACTAAAAGTGGGTCCTTGCTGAATTACTTTTCCTGCTTTTAAACTCTTTCTCTAGATAAGATGATGGAGGAAGGGCAAGAGAAAATCAAAAAACAAACTTAATAACACCATACCTTCGGAGCAGCTTGATTTATAATGAGTTTGTGGGAACATTCTGAACCTATTTCATGTTGAATTACAGTCCACCTTTACAAGTGGCTGCTAAAGAAGTTCATGAACAGACTCCTTGGACCACTTCAATCCTCTTCCTGCTCAGCCACTAAAATTTAAAATGTGATACAAACAAAATGCATCTATAAATTTATATAGTAACTACACAAACAAATGCAAACTCATTCTTAGTAACCATAAAATTACCTTCTGTTATCTATCACTTTGTGAATTATAGTTTCGTCGCCTGGAACAGCCAACAGCACAGAATTACAGTGCTTCTCTTCTTACCCTGTGTCACTGCTGTTCTCCTTGCTGCAATCAATAGTCTCGTGGATAAACAAATGATTAAAGGCCAAGATGAACTACTGTAAATAAGGCTCACGTTATCTATTTTTTTTGCACTGAATATAATTAAAAAAATCAGTGTCTACTTTTGGGCACCTGGCTTGAATCTTAATCTAATCAATATCCTTTTGTTTCTTTGATTTTACATTCTTTAAGCCTTCAGAAAGGGTAAGTTTGTAAACAGGTACAAAGAAAACAATGCAATAAAAGTGAATTCGAATGAATTTCTTACTGTGGAGAACAAATTGGATACACACACACACACACATACATGCACACACACACACAACTACATAATGAAACATGAAAATTCCACCTGCCAAATCACTACAATTTCGAAGTCTCCTGTTTTACTAGTGGTTCAACCAGGGACACTGTTTGGTAAGTATGAGATTTGCAGGGTTTGAAAGTTGTACAACAATGTAGTACAAGACAGAGGAAAACATGTTTTTACACCTTTAATTCCATATATGTATAATGAATAGATTTTCCTTATGTTGTGTGCTATGCACTATTTAATTTTCATTTTTCAGATGAGGAAAATAAGATTGAGAGCAGAAATATATTCCTAGTGATTTTCTGCATCGAAACTTCTGTTTAAAAGTGCTAAACTAGTTGGGCTAGGTTTGGGGCTCAGTGGCACAGTGCTTGCCTAGCATGCATGAGGTATTGGGTTTGATCCCCAGCACCACATAAAAAAAAATAAACAAATAAAATAAAGGTATTGTGTCCATCTACAACTAAAAACAATATTGAAAAAAAGTGCTAAACTAGTCTATTTTTTTTAACTTAATTCATCTATTGCTTTTTAGAAATGCCAAATTAAAATCTCGTCAGTATGGTCACTTATAAATTATCTTAGTTTGAGACTTTTTCTTATGCTATATGAAATATTGTAACATTTTTACTAACTCCAGTGGTAACATTTAGCTAGATTTGTTTTTGAATATTTGCTATTTGGTCAAATTGGTAGCTGCAAATGAAGAGATCTTGGAGATGCAATACAACTGCAGAAACACAGTTGAAATCAAACTTTTACAAATAAAGGCCAAGAAATTCTCTCAGGAAGTCGACTAAAAGGACAGAGGGGAAAGATATGAGATGAGATAAAACATACATAGGATCAATCAATATGTGAACCACCATCCAGCTAACAGCACTATCAAAGGTATAATAAAAGAGAGTTTCCTGAAATAGAAGGATAAATGCCCAGTGTAATGTGTGGAAAAAAAAAAAAACAAAGCAAAATATCTAGACTGTAATCCTGAGGTTTTTAGAACCTTAGAGTTACATCAAAAGCCTCTAAAAAGAAACAAATATAAACAAAGCAACAAACATCAAGTTGTGTTGAGACAGTTTAGGACAAGCAACTCCACATATGGCATCTCAGCCTGTTGAAGATTTAAGATGAAGGAATGTGAGAAAACTGCAAAAGCAGGAAGGTCACTCTTATCTTGTCCTGTTCTTCTTCCCTATAAAACCTAGGAAGAATTTTCTGATTCTCCCCTGAATTAGGTCATAAGACCCTTAGAGGAGAGGCCTTCTCCATACCTGGAAGAAAGGAACGTTCTCATCTCTGAAGATATGAAGACACCAAGAAGCCTCTGATCAAAGGCTTCTCTGACTTTCCCTGACTTCATTGCCACAAGACTAGACTCTTTTTGTTCTATCCTAATTCTCCACCACTCTTCATTCTTTTTTTCTTTTCTCTTTTGGCCCCCTGGGGATTGAACCCAAAGGTGCTTAACCACTGAGCAACATCCTTTGCACTTCTTAATTTTTATTTTGAGACAAGGTCTTGCTAAATTCCTTAAGGACTCACTAAGTTGCTTAGGCTGGCTTTGAACTTGAGATCCTCCTGCCTCAGTTTCCTGAGCTGCTGGGATTAGAGGTTTGTGCTGTATGCCTAGACACTCTGCATTCTTTAGTGAACTTACAATTAAAAATAGTCAGGTTCAACTGTTTCCTTAGGTTTTTGTTTCTTTACAAAGGCTCCCAGGTTACACAAAACTCACGACAAATGGATTTGTCTATTAAACTGGTTTGTTTGTTTGTTTGTTTGTTGTTTTTGTTTGTTATGGGACCCCCCAGTCAATGAACCAAATGGGAAGAAGGAAAGGTATTTTTCCTCCATGGTAACACCTACTACACATCTGTATAACTGAATGTTAGAAATTAATAGAGCAATGCCTTTAAAGTTTGAGAAATAATTATTTTAATCTCTAATTACATTGCCAGCTACTCAACCAAATTTAAAGGTATAAGAGAAATATTTTCATGTCCAGAAGGACATAGAAGAAGATTTAGCTCTCTTTCTTTGAAAGCCACTGTAGGGTAGATTCCATGCATTTTAATCAGTAAAGAGGAAGATGCAGAACCAGAGAATTTTGAAGTATTGACTCAATGTGGTAGGTTTACAGAGTAATGAGGGCAGATCAAAATTCTCAGAAAAAGGAGGAATTCCAGATATTCCATATTATCATTGGGAATATAAACAAATTAAGGAAACACTAATAAAGGCAATCAATTCAAGAAAAAAAAATTCAAGTAGAAAAAACAAGAAAAGCCAAGACAATAACCCAAAGGGGGAAAAAAACCTATAAATCTGTACAGAAAAGAAAACCCAATTATAATATATTATTGGTTATGCAGCATATAATATTTACATAGCCAAAATAATGTAGCCATTGATATTTTGTAGGCATAAAAGTGTTAAGAGACATAATTATGCCCCAGAGTACAGAACATTAATGCTGTGCTCTTATTTAAAGGAAAGCACTGGGGCTGAATTTGGGATTTAAAGGAGGAAAGGAAAGTTACAGGCAGAGAATGGGGGTATGGCATTCTTATCTTTCTTTGGATGGAGCCTGGAAATTGGTAAATTGATGGAACAACAGGGAAATCTTTTTGAAGATTATTTTAAGCTATGAAAGTAACCAATAGAAAAACTAAAAATTGTGCTAAGGAGGAAGGAATGTAGGAGTGGTATAAAAGTGTTAAATATCCCTCAATTATAAAAGAAATAGATATTACTCATCACTCAGTACTTACTTGTTAAACTGAAGAAAGCAACTTAAGGAAGTAGAATTTGCAAGTGGTATTGGCATACAAGATTCCTACCCTTCTCCCAAAATGGACTGTTCTATACAAGCACTGTACTAGCTGTTGGAGCAGTATAGATAAGAGACTCAGGAAATGTACTGAAATAACAGAAGATGTGTTTAATGTTTGCAGTGAAAATTAGGAGTAACACACTAGAAGTGTGTGTACATTCCTGTGGGCCTGTAAGTCCAAGTAATTGTGCTTTGTAAGGAAGAATCAGTTAAGGCTGCCTATAGCTAGGAAACTTTGAATAGGAGCCATAAGTAAGTCACAAAAATTGATCACAAAATCATGGTGCATTTTTGAGGGTGGAGATCAGGAAGAGCACTCAGCCTAAGGGAATATGGGTTCACAATTTGAAGTGGCTACAGATAGTAAGCCACGGAAAATAAGGTGCAAAGACACACCCTGAATGATGCATGTCAGGAGTCATGGAGGGCCATGTTTGAGGCTCCTAACTCTGAATCCTCACATGCTGAGCACTCCAGTCCACTTGTAAGGGGAGGTTGCTGAAGGAGCTCAGGCAGAGGAGTCATATGGTCATAGCAGGGTCAGTTCTGTGTTGACAGTGTGGGAACAGCTTGACTGGAGCACAATGGGACATGATAGGTATTTTAGAAATGATCTCTCGAGAGCCTAACCTCAAATGGTTACCAGATAATGCTTATATTCCTAAAGGAATACTCTCTTGGAGAATTTGATAATGAACATTGGAAATTCAGAGAAGGATTGAAAATAATTCTGGAAGAGTGAGCAACAAAAAGAATAATAAATATGCCCACCTGGTGGTGCTTGATAACTCTGCACTAAAAAGAGATTTGTCAACAGTAAGCCTCTTGATGGGGCTGAGCCAGTTAATGTGTATAATAGTAAGCCCAGTGAGTTCCATCAGGTTGAAGTTTTCCTTTAAGTTAGGTCCTCGCAAATAAAGGGCCCAGGAGTAAGTCCTCTCAGGAAGTTTGCAGGATTCAGTCAATATTGGCATGCAGTTAAGGAAGGGGTCAACGGAAAGGCAGACTATTTTATTTTTGTTTCAATTCTTAGCCTCGGTTCTTTTACTTTCTTAAGAAATAAAGAGAATGAATTTAAACTCGGGCTAGTGATAAAGAGACTGAATACATTTTTGAGTCATCTAAAGTTTTCCGAGTCAAAATCTCAAGGTAAAGGACAATGCATATCATTTCAGACTGTTCAAAAATGTTTTTCACATCCATCCTGTGAACAATGAGCCATTGTTACTCTATCATAAGGATTTGCATAGTTTAACCATTTGCTAATATCGCTAATTTTTCTTAGTAAGTCAGATTCACAGTCAATAAAAACTCTATTCAGCAACTCTGCCAAGGAAATTGATATTACTACTTCCAAAATTGATTTTTTTGACCCTAGTCATCTTACTTTTTTTTTTCCCCAACCGTATCTCGCTATTAGGATATGCTTAAGAGACTCTCAGAAAAGAAGAGAGATGAGAGGAAATATACAGTATTGCAGTTAAAATGTTTTATTTTTATTATTGTTATGAAAATGTTGATTTCCTAAGGGAATGAACACTTTTCTGGAGTCCATTTCCTAGGCTAATCAATAATGACCTCATTTATATGAAAAAGAAAGTACCTGTGTGTTTGAAGGGAAAATTTATGGCACCTACATAAGTAAAGGGTTATGAATTTCTAACACTTTGAAACAGCAAACACAGATTCATGTTAAAGTACTTAATGTATCATTGGAGAAGACCTCATCTTCCTATACAAATGTGTATTTTTACCAAATAAAGCTTGAGATCAATCAGCAATGTAGGTCTCATGTCATTAACATTTGAACATTATCTCATCCCAAACTCTCCTAATACTATTCTTATGAGGTCAAATAGCTAGTATCTCATTTGCAAAGAGGAAATAGAACTTGCTGGCGAGGTAAAAATGAAAGGAATTTTACCTGACCCATTAGAAAATAGCAGGAAAGATTTAGCATAATAACAAAGCCATGAATGGGATGGTTAAATACTTTTATTGGGGGTGGGGGGGAATCAGAGGTTTGAGCAATAGTCTGGTGCAAGCACTTCCTTTTTGAATATTTGTGTGTATCATCAAAATAACTTTCTTTTTGTCATCCAGCAATGTTCATTTACACAGATAAAAGCAGCCTTCAGAGTGGAGATGTCTATCAGAAGTCAAACAGCATCCACACTCCCAGTTCCTTTTTGGATAGCATGCCCTTACACGCATCTCTGGTTTGGCTGCATAGCTAACTGCATAGTTATTCACATGTATTATCTATTCCATAATGCTTCATTTACATAGCTTTTTATATGCATGCTACCACTGCCAACATTTCAGAGTTAAAATAATATTGGAATTAAATATGAACAGAAGAAAAGAAAATTTAATAGTTGAGATGGTAAAAGATGCTCTCATGTGTGATTAGAAAATGATGGGGATTTGATGAAGTGGAAAGATGGAAAGCTGTTCTGGATGCCAACTACCTGCATAGGATCTAGCATGGATGATAGTGACATGTGATGGCAGTCTGCATCAGAAGAGAATCCCTTTGAGAGTTTGGTAAGTATAGAGAGTAAGGAAGTCGGAATCTATTGATGAACTTAAAGGGAGAGTTGACAATAGCAGAGGAGAAACGTTATTTGTTCATTTACAATGAATTTTACATTTACAATTTGTGGTTTGTTTTTCACTCCTTAGAGTGGGATTTGGAAATGGATTCCTAAGGAAAAGTTAAAATATAAAGCAAAGTGAAAATGAAAATTAATAGATAATTATTTTTCTATTAATTTCCATTTTCACTTTGCTTTATATTGTCTGTGCTGCATTGTTAAGTAAACATTATAGGAGGTAATTGTTTTGGATTAAGCTCCTGTACTCTGCAATAACACTCCAGCTTGAAGATCAGAATGGAGTTACTCAGGCTAAAGTTTCACAACACAAAGTGGAAACTAAACAATTTATCTGATCTTCCAAGAAATCAAGATTAGAAATAAGTGCTAAATTCCCCCGAACTGAACAGCCACAGTTTCAATTGGCATCATGATAAATTCCTGGATTTTATTGGTTTGTATTGTTCATGTTTGTCTATCCTTGTTTTGCAAGGAAAAGCAACTTTGAAATGACAGATCTGTTTTTATTTTCTTATTGTTGTTTGTTTTTTCTTTTTCCCTGTCTGTGAAACCAACCTCTACTGCTCTGCTCCTCAGAACAATTATCTATTTTATGGCATGAAGTGTTGCCAGTTTCTAGACCCAAAAATTAAGCCAATTAAGATAATTAAACTAAATAGTTAAAATTTAGTCCTTTGACAGTGCTTTCTGCCATTTTGTTAGGACCAAAATTCCTTGCTAAGTATTTATTTTCAATAATAATAGGAAATTGGGAAACAATTTCAAGTTTGCATCAGTTCCAATTTAATTTCCTTTGGCAGTCTCACGTGGGAGGAATATAAAGATACATGAAACTTTGCTTCACCATGCGCTCATGCAAACTACTCAACATTTCAATTTTTATATGGAGTCTGTTATATAGCAGTAAGTGATTCAGGCAACCTTTCTCACAGAGCAGGATCAGAGAAGGTTCAACAGAGTCTGTCATTTAGACTAAGAAGCCACAGAAAAGGAAGGTATACTTTTGCAGTTAACGATCAGGGGATGTTGCTAAACTTGTACTGTCAAGTTTGGTAAGATGATAAAAGTGGGAGATAGGTTTGTATTATTACTAAATATCTTATATATGGGGAAATATATATGTATGTATGGATATATATCTATATATAAAACTCAGTTCATCATAATGTTTAAAATGAAAGTCTGGTGGCCCTTTCTCAGTTATTTATTTATTTATTTATTATTAATTAATTAATTAATTTTTTTAGTTTTAGGTGGACACAATATCTTTATTTTATTTTTATGTTCTGCTGAGGATGGAACCCAATGCCTCACACATGACAGGTGAGTGCACTACCACTTGAACCACATCCTGAGCCCCAATTTATTTATTTATTTTTTGCTGAAGTTTCCAAAGGCAACAAATATATAGCAAAAAATTCATTGCTGATCCTACCTTTTGATCATCAGCGGAATTAGGAGGACTTCATTGTTTAGGATCATAATAAACACAGTGATGATCACATCACAAAATGTGCTCCTCCAATTTCAAAATCTTCTGAATCATAGTTTTGTGTTTTAGTCTTCAAAATATAGTTGTTTAGTAGAAAAAGAACAGATTGCCAAGTATATTTGATTGGAGTTCATATTTATACTCTTATGTAATTTACTTTTATGAGCTTTCTTGATCATAGTATTAAATAGAATATTATAATTAGTAAACACTGAAGCTATGAAGGATGAGAATCATAAACAAAAGTTACTCTGAAATTGCTGTTGATCAAGAGGTTGAATCACTTTGGGTTTTAATCTATTGAAGGCACATACAGCAAAATATTTTTTGAGCCTCAGTAAATTTGTTAAATCTGATTAAACAACTTTATTTAAATGGAGAAGATTCATTTATTTAATTTTTTATTTTTAATTAAGGAGTTAAACAATTTATAGCATAATGAAGAAAATAAGTATCAATACACTTAGATGAATTTCTTAGTTGACTAGAAACTTAAGAGTCCTTTTTTCAGATTAAAGATTATGTACTTTATAATTTCCCAGCTATCATCTCATGTTCCAAGTGGAATTAATCACAATTCAAACTGATTATAATGCCTTTCGTATACTTTTTTTGTATGGACTAGTTAGGAGAGATGTTATATGATTTTGCCCTGAATATTAAGAGGCAAACTAAAAACCAAAAATCATGTAAAATTTGTCTAACAGTTTCATAATCTGATTAATAAAATATAGATATGCTAAAGCAAAAAGCAAGCAAACTAGTTCAAAATATTATAGGCATTTCAGAGAGGATATCCCACAAACAAAATCACTTATTATTATTTTTTTTATTTTTCAAAGGCAAAACAATTAAACATATTTTATTTCTTCTCCTGTAACAAGTCTTTATGTAAGGATCATAATGTTTTATTATTAAAATGCTTTCTGTGCTGTGGTTCATTGATGGAACTGTTTGTTCATTCCTCTAGTTTGCCAAGAACATTGATTTCAAAGGGTTGTATAATGAGAAAATATTTTACAATGAGTCTAAGGCAGAAAAGTGGAAACTGAAACTGGGTTTCAAAAATATGGTCCTGCTGACGTTTTTCCATTAGAAGCTTCTATTTTGTGAGTTGAATCAATTTGGACTTTAAAAAATATACCTCTTGGAAAAATTTAATGAACCATGTCAATTATTTTAGGAAAGGACAAATCTTTGCTATCAGTGTGGCTCAGATTTTCCTGTTTGGAACAAATGAAAATCAGATCCTGACCAGGGCAAGAAGTGGTTTTCCAGAGAGAGCTGCGCTTGTATAGGGATTCAGCAATGCGCAGTAACTCACTTTGATGGTTCTCCTTGTCTGGTGATCTGACTGGATGGCCCAGTGCTACTGTGCAAGGCACCATTAGAGTGCTGGATGGTTGGGTGGAGTCCTCTCCTCTGCTTGGAGGGAGATTCTCTCTTTACCTAGTGTTACAGGTTGGAGCTGGAATGTCACCCAAAATTGTATGTGTTGAAGGATTGATGCCCAGTTCTTGGTGCTTTTGGGACATGGTAGAAGCTTCAGGAGGTGGGACTCAGTTGAGAAAAGTAGGTTAGTAGCCTTTGACGAGTATATTTTGTTCCCAGCTTTCTTCCTGGCCACCAAGAGGTGAGTAACTTTGTTCTACCATGCACTCACCCTCATACCCCACCACAGGCCCAGAAACAGCTCTGGAGCTAAGACAGCATGGATGGAAACCTCTGAAACCATGAACTCAAATAAATCTTTCCTCCTTTCAATTGATTTACTTCGGGTATTTTGTCTCAGTGACAGAAAGCTGACCAATACACCTGGCTTGATTCTGGTCCAGCAGGTAGAACATCCTAGTCTCCTTCTTCTCCTCTTTGCAATGACATTTTTAATAATATAGCATTCACTAGGATTAACATCCTTAGATAAATTCATGTTGATTTTCTGCTCTGGTGATCTGCATGCTTGTACGTGCTCTCCATACTTCATGAACTGAGGTGATGGCATGAGGAGAGGAGGGGAAAAGTTTAATTGAGAAGAAGTGTAAGAAAGAGAGTTCACAGTGAGAATAGAGTGGAGAGGAAAGTGGGGTGGTGGCTCTGGTCAGAAGGGCCACATTCCTGCACTTACAAGGCCTTCCTTTTCCTAAACAGTTTTCTAAAGCACATTGAGTTTTTGCATGACTAATGCTGCTTGCCCCATAGGGCACTGTTCATTGCTGATTTAAAGATGAGCCCTTAGACTTCTCTCCACTGGGTGCGTGCCAGGAACTACGCTTGTTCACCAGTTCTCCTTTTCCTGGCCTGTTCACCAGAAAGGGCCAGCCGTGGTCAGAAAGGGGAGAAATAAAAAGGTCCTACTTTAATATGATCTGATGTAGCTGCCAGGTAGCCATTAGGAATATCTCCCTTCTTCCCCTGCTCTGCTCATTCCAAATTGAAGGATGATAATCCTCAAATAAAGAGTTTAAGATTAAAAAGGAGATTATTTCAAAGTGAGAGTCACAGAAGAGGGAAAGGAACAAATATCTCGAATTTCTTCTAGATTCAAACTAAAACACAAATTAGAAGAAACCATATACTGTATCTTTACTTCTCATCTTTCTTGGGTTATATACCAGTAAATGTTATTTCTTTCAAATGTCAAGCTTATATAAGAACAGGTATAAGATGTGCTTAAGTTTGTGATATGCTTGGTTAAGCAAGAAATGAGGGAGGTGAGCCTGTTGATGGTGGTGCTTTGGGATAAGGGAAAGGATTTGAACTCTTTGTTTAATGAATGCAATCTCATTTGAAATTAACAAATATTTAAGTGCCTTTCTATATCTGAATATGACAGCAGAAGAATGACTCTTCTGTAAGAGAAAGAATGTTATTGTGTTTTTCTGAGGCCACAAGGCACTGTGGCTAAGGGTATAGGCTCAAGAGCTCAATTGGCAGGATCCAAATTACAGTTTTATCAGCTATAAGCTGTGAGATTGTGGGCAAGTAACTTAACCTCTCTGTGCTCCGCATTCTTCATCTGTACTATGAAAAGGGTGATGATTTGTAAGGATTAAATTTGTGAAGACTACAAACATTATTTATGGAAAGTGCTTACAAATGTAGAAAGCATTATAAAACAATTGTTAGTGAATGTAAGGTTTTAACCAAAGGAGGTTAAGATGGTAATAGACTAATCTGTGGAAATTTGTTTGCCAACAGGTAGGGATTGTGGAGAGTAGACTGAGTTATGAGTTAAAGGTCAGTGTAATTACCATTATATCATCTTCAGCTGTGCTCAATTTCCTAACAGTAGCTCAGTCAGGTTCCTACCCAATCTGTCTTATCAACACGTGGAACACTAGAACACAGAAAAAATCATCAAAGAGACAACTTGGGCACTTGCCTGCTGATAGAAAAGTCTAAGAAAACTCAAACTTGACTTACACATCATTAATGATTTCATTTTCTCATAATTGTTAAGTCCAGATCAAGAATATTTAGAAATCAGGCTTTCAAATGCTAATTACCCATAAAAACATTTTGAGAACCTGTTAGAACCTACCTTGAATCTATAACCTTGAAATTTCAAGTGTTTATTGAAGCCTATTGACATAGTAGGCCAGAGTACACAAGTCATTGCCAAAGTGCTGTAAGTGGTACACACAATACATGACACCGGATGTGATCACCCACTGCACAAGTGTGCAGCACTTCCCGCTCCATACGCCACCCATCAATGACAAGTTTTAGAAATGCTTCTAATATATACAAGGCTAAATCCTTATTTAATATTCTGTAGATAAAGCCAAAAGGACACTTTGCTGTTAAGGGGGAAAGATGACAATCGGTACAAAGGGAATATTGCATAAGAAGGATGTATATTTGATTTTTTGAAGGCCACACATGGTCCCAAAAGAAGATTAGGTAACTTTTGAATGTCTTTGTTTACAGGATCAGGAATAAGACTATAAATTACCAAATAAACTCCTGAAGAGTACTGAAGATTTTCATTTTGAGATGGCTTCCTGTGCCGAGGAGCCGTGTGTGTGTGTGTGTGTGTGTGTGTGTGTGTGTGTGTGTGTGTGTGTGTGGTGGGGGGGGGAGGTTGTGAGGCCATTTGTAATGCATGTTCAAATAGATATTTTCTGTATCTCTGAATTGCTCATATAATCAGTCAAGCAGACTTAGTCTCTCCTGCAAAGAGAAAATTCAAATTTTTCTTCCTTGAAATTTCAATTCAGTATCTTCTGTAAATGACTTTTAATATCAGTGACTCTCACAATATCAGACATTAAGTTCATAAGTGCATTCAATTTTTAAGATTTTATTGACTTTTGAATCGATAAATACACTGTTTTCTTTCCCTGTGGGATTATGCACATGTTAAGAAGTAATATTTTTAAGGAATTGAAACTCTACCTTTCCCTGAAATTAAACGGAAATTATTTCACACTGGGATGTCTTATTTTTATGGAGTACATCATGAAAGAAGTCACATTCAGCTGAAAGATGAATGAAAGTACTCAATATTGACACTCAACAAAAAGACATTTTCCTTTGCCTACTTTGTTCCTAGTTCAAACTCAAAATGGAATTAAAGACCTGCTTTATGGTATATGCAGAACTCCAGGTAAATGCTGATTTCTAACATAGATGTCACACCTGTGTCCCTTGTGCACTCTAATACATAAGGAGGTCTGAAGAACAGGTATGGTGATAAGGACTCTGAGGGATGCCTGTGCTGTACCCACAGTGTTCACACCATCAACAATGACCACCTGTTCACCAAGCTCCATACAGACCCCAGCGCTGAAAATGTTTGGATGCACTTTAGACTGGAGGTTCAAGGTCGTTTGGAAGTTGGTGGATATAGCATATACATAAAAATAAATAAACAAATAAAGATGTTGTGCTCATGTTTTAAAAAAAATATAAAAAAGAGAACTCCTCATCATGATATTTCATGATTGATACTCCAATCACATGATTTAGAATCTATGTTATTTCAGTCAAATACATACTCTACTACTTAATCATAAAATTCTGAACAAAACAATTTCTTATTGGGTAATCTCACTCCTGCTATAATTTAGACACTAGCTATCAAAGTGAAAATTGAAAGCTCTACTATCAGTTATAAGAAGCTTCCAAATGCAAAATGTCTGTAAGTTTGCAACCTTTTTCAATAGATTCTTTGTGTTAATTATGGCTTAGATTTCATTGTATGCATGTTTCTTTTTTCAGACATGGAAAGTCCTGAGTTACTCTCATCGGAGGATTCATAAATAAACAAATGATTTTTTGTTAGTTTGTCTTGTTCTTTGAATAATTGAAAAAATATATAAGGTCTTTAATTCTTTCAACATTTTATTTCATAAGGAGCAACTTCTAAGCTGGTAACCTTGAGCAGCAATTATTTATTTATTATTTCTCCTTGTTCTCTGGGTTTTATGTATCAAGCACACAAATTAAGGTCCCTTCTTTTTTTAAATTTTTGTGAAGCTTGCTCATGTGAATTTTCTTCTGGTTTCACATTGAATAGGGATCATCCATTATATGCTAACTGATTATCTATTGGCTTTGCTGGGAGCTGCTGAAAATGGTATACAAGGTTTGAAAATGGTTTCAAACCTAATTTTATAAGCATAAACTGAGCTAATGCACTATTTCTCAGAATGGGATTTTACTTAGTCCACTTGACTACTTGTAAAGAATGTGTCTGGACAGAGACTCAAAGAACCTTTTTAAAAAAGCATATGAATCATACTCAATGATTTATTCACATATCTATTTAAAAAATTCCATTGGTCATGCTAAAAAAGGTTGCAAGCCCTTTGACTTAAGTATTTCTATAATGGCTGTTAAAATCAATTCTGGCATTAAAGTCTCCAAGAATGAACAATGCATTGAGTGGAAAATTGATTACATGGTCAAAGAACAGTCCTTTGTGGCCTCGTTTGCTTTTTCGATTAGCACAGCTGTCATGGCTGTTGTAGGTGGTCCTCAAAACTTATAGGGAAAAAAAATATGTCCTTGACACTGAATGTTTGTCTATAGATTTTTGGGAAAGAAATATGTTTTTGCTTGCTTATTATCACGTACTGATATAGGTACCAATGTCAAGTTGAGTTTTGTAAAGATAAAGGAAAGATATAAAGGAGACTGGTATGTGAAGAAAAATGAACAGTGTAATATAGAAAACCACTTCTAGGATTTTTATCTTAGTTTATGGGAAATGCATTCTTTTGTAAGGGGAGCTGTTCTGATTGTAGCTATAGCCATACCTCTAGTAGAGTAATTTACCTTTGGTAGAAAATCAGCTGATGTATGGACTTGTGGGAGATAGTAGCTAAAAATGCTTTTTCTTTTCTGCCATCAAAAAGAGGCTTTCAGGACAAAGATCCTCCCTGGAACACCTGCATTGATCTTGCACACTGTACTTTGAATCACAGCCCATGAGTGTGTAATAGGTGCTTATTGAAATGTGTTATTGATTTATCTACTTACTTACTTATGTGGTAGTCTTCCTTTTTTAATAAACAGGTTTCAGATCAAATCCTTCTAGATTTCTGGAATGTTGATCTGCTCTGCTTGCTTTGAATCTTTCTAGAAAATTTCACATATGAATTTCTCTGGCTCTCCAGACCAACAGCAAAAGGAAAATTATCTACCTCTTTTTTCATACCCGTTCCATCAGTTTCCTTTTATTGCTGTAACAAATTTCCACAAACTATTGACTTCAACATTTATTTTCCTATAACTCTGGAGAATGGAAATCTTACTTGGGTCTCACTGGGCCCAAATGAAGACGTGGGTGGGGTTAGACTCCTCCCTCAGGAGACTCTGACCTCAATTTCATTACCTCTTTCAGATTCCAGAGGCCACCTGTATTTATCAGCGTGGGATCCTCTTCCATCTTCAAACCCAGCAGTGACCTATCTAGTCCATCACACCCTGGCAGTGACTCTCCTGTTACCATTCCTGACTTTTAAAGACCTTGGTAATTATATTGGGTCTCTCTGAAAAATCAGGATGAACAACTCCTCCTCATTTTAAGGTCAACTGATGAGTAGCTGTATTTCATCTAAAGCATTGTTCCCCTTTTCCAGATAATAGTATATATGCAGGATCCAGAGTTAGGGATGTGAAAATCTTTGGGGCCATTATTTTGAATGCCATACATATATCCACTCAAAGTAAACTTACTACATCTGACATCATTTCCAGTAACTATACCATCACAGTCATATCTTTAATTAGGAGAGATACCACCTGTCTGAAGAATTTCAATGGCCTTCCCATTAGCCTCACGCAGCTGATATTTCCATCTGCAACTGGGATTTTTCAACCTGGGGTTTGAGGATTAAAATCTGAATTTTACACATGTGAGTCTTTGACCTTTGAAATTTTATGTTAAATATTTTGAAAAGGGCATTTTTTTCTTTTTAAAGAAGTCATAAGCAAAAATTATGTAGCTATTAGATATAGTTGAACAGCTACACATTCAATTATTCTAATATTACAATTTTGATTTTGTCCTTCCCTTTAGTAAACTGGAGTGATTTCTAATGAATTTAAACGTCTATTAAAACTTACAAGCATTCGATTTAAGGTTTTTCTTCAGCATCTTCTTAGTATTCTGAAAGGTTAACACGAAGTTTCTAATATTCTATTGTGTTTTAAAATTTGACTAAGTATCACTGGTGACTAAATTCCAAATAAGTCATTTAATGATATTTTCCATTTCTACAACTTTAAACAGCATGCAAAGCACAGATCATCCAAGGTCAAAGCTAGGGGAATTAAAGGTTTCTTGGAAGGTTTCACCATTTATTGCCAGTTCTGTTTCTCTTTATTCAACGAGATACTTTTGGCGCAAAACTTTCTCCTTCTCTACATTTTCCTAAATGACTTCTGCTTTTTATGTCTAGGATATTTGTTAATGTCACAGGTAAAATATGAAAAAGTCAGTAAACCTGCTGAATAGTTTGTGTATTTTCCTTTTACTTGGTTGTCAATGAAACTCCCTGTGTTTTCCTTTCTTCCTTCCATCCTTCCGTGAATTGAACCCAAGGTTATCTGCCACTGAGATACATTCCTAGCGCTTTTTATTTTTTATTTTGAGACAGGGCCTTGATAAGCTGAGCCTGGACTCAAACTTGTGATCCTCCTGCCTCAGCCTCCTAAGTCTCTGGGCTTACAGGTGTATGCCACTTAACAAACCTTGGTGCTTTCTTAACTGATAATTAAGAATCTGGTTTTCACAGTGCTTGGATGGTAAAAGGAGCACAGATGTGTAGGAAGAAATATCCAAACTTTTCAGTTTTTCCTTCCATGGCTATCCTAACAGTCCAAGGACTATGAAGATTTTGTCCTTCATGTACTTGGCATTTCTATGCTGAGAGACTCATCAGACCACAGTGGCCTCTGTTGGGGCAGGGATGAGGGGGTGGGAGGATACCCAATAATCTGTGAAAATCTGCCATGCTTTCCTCTCCTATAGTAATTGCCCTGCATGCAACCATGGGAGGCAGTGGTTGAGTGAAGATTTGGCACAAAACCTCTGATAGATTGCCAAACCTCATTCTACCCTACTGTCTAGCTACCTACCACCTCCCATCCTTCAAATCGTAGCTCATCAATTTAATTATGTCTTTGCAGATACCTGCCAGTATAAAGTTAAGTTTGTAAACTCACTTTGTGAATCAACAAACACTTTTTAAACACATACTGGATGCAAGGCAGTGTGTGTGTGCCTTGAAGTAATATGCCATAGATCTCCCTCTACCTGATGCTCTCAGAAAGCTTAAAAATCACATTAAGACAAAGAAGAGAAAGATAGAGTGAGAAAGAGGGGTGGATAGAAAGCTATATTAAATAATACCAATCAAATAAATATCAAAGGTGATGTTTTTGCCCAATGAGTAATTGCCAAATCAGTGCTATGAATTTTAAGTGCTCTGGGTTAGACAAAGGAGAGGTCCTTATGGTCTGGAGAGTCAACCTGAAATAGTTTTGAAGGGTAGCCAGGTGGATAGGAGAGAGTTGATATTTTGAGGAGGTGGGACCAAAAGGGAAGGGAATGGTCAGATGAAGATCATTTATTAAAGGGGTCTTTTTAGTTTTGTGCATGCCTTACAAAAGCTCATTGTTACTCTTTTTTAGATCAGTCTTATTATATAACTTTACTGGACTGATACTTGAATCATGGAATATTAATTTACATGGCTTATAAATATAAATATATACTTTAATTCATATTTACAAACACACATTTGGGTTTTCTCAAAATAATTAAAAAATATTTTTTAGAGCATATCAACTTTCCAGTGAGAAACTTTTTGTGGGTTTCTGCCTAGATGTTGATATCTTTTTGTGATTTTTGCAATTGCTGTACTCTATCTACTTGTGATTAAATGGAAACTCTCAGCTAGTTGAAAATGACTTTTGGCTTGTAATGAGCAATAAATGAATTTAAATCATTTAAAGTATAGCTCTTTTTGATATCAACTATCCAACATTATTCTAATAAAAGAATACCCACCATACATTTAATGAATTTCCTTTTATATAAGATAAAATATTTAGCACGAGAATTTGAGATGCCCATTAGAGCATCTCATTCATAAATGTCCAGGATGCTCATCTTGCAAGATCTGATGATTCAAAGAAAGGCTTATGTGCTGGATAGAATTATCTAGCAAGTTCTTGACCTTTGCAGAAGAAAGATCCAAAGTCATGCCTACCAAGACTTCTCTAAGATCCTTTATTTGACACTATTTTTTTAAAAAAACCCTTTTCTCTCTAACAGATCTGTAAAGCGTAAAACTCACCTTTTCTGCCCCCCTCCTTTCCCCATAGAGGACACATAGATGCTGGGAAGGAATTTTCAACCGATTGCTAGTTAGTGACTTTGAAGGAACTGTTAACAGCTGTTCAAGGCCAAAATAGATTACTCTGTTTTATGTAAAACCTATCAGCATTTTTGCTATTGCACATTTCTTTATTTTCTCGGAGTTAATTGCTAAATGTCATCCACTCCTGCTGTTCTAGGGAGGCTGAATTTTCTCAAGATGTTTCATAACTTTCTCCTTGGAGATTTCAATTTCTGTCAAATATTCTAATTTTTTCCTAAGCAGGACTTTTGAAGCAGGAATACTCTGAGTGTCCTTCATGGTAAAGATGAGTAGCAACATGAATCTGTCATCCTTTTTGGTATCTTTATTCTTGATTGGAAATTTCAATTAGATATCAGGAAAAAAGGTTGAAATTTTAAAACTCTTTTCAACTTTTTATTTCTCCAATTCTCTTTCTTTGGAGTGGCTATATTTTTCTAATCCTTTTATTAAGTGATCAATTTGTATCCTCTGTTCTTTTCTATATAAATCTGAAAAAATAATTTAAGAGCAAGCTCATAGGTTCTAAAATACCTTCCTTTTCTACAGTGGCTACAGGATGTCACCCTCCTGCACTTTAGTAGGAATCTCTGGAGCTCTTTCAAAAATGTCTGAGTTGAAGACATTTGTTTATATTCTTTACCTAAAGGGTACCTTCCTCTTTTCACAATGTAACTAGGTCCTTTAGTCAAAATGTCACACACCAGCCTGTCAACAAATCATGAAACAGGTAAGTTTCTTCTGAAGGTCACGCATACAATTGCTCATCAAAGAATTACACCAAAGGTCTCACCTCTTCGCCATGTATATTTGCTCATTTCCCATTCTTTTTTTCTTTTCCTTTGTTGGAAAATCATAATATCATCTTACCTGGATTTCTCCACCCAATCTTTGCGCTAATTCTTGTTCTTTGGAATCGTAAGATGTGCTCATCTATATAGTCTCTAGGGAGTTTACTCCTTTAAATGGGTGGATTGAAACAATGACATGGGGAGGTGATGTAAGGATGTGGGGAACTCTCAGAAAAACAAACTAAAAACAAAACTGGCAAATGCTGGGCCCTTAAAGAGGGAAATGATGGAACGGGTGCATATTTTCACAGATAAGCCAGATGGAAAATTTCAGTCATCATTTCAGATAGTTATTTAGACAAGGTGTAGGCACAGAGAGGACTGTTAAGATATAAATTATATAAGATCTTTTAATGCTATGAATGTCAATAGTACTATTTGATCATAAATTTCTATGAAAAAAAGACTTTCATTATGAGCATCTCACATGAAAGGTATTTTAGTTAGTCCTACACAATGAGCCTGCCAAGCTGCCCAGATCCTACCACTGGATAAACACTTCTGCTTCAGGCGAGTCTAGGTCACTGAGTTGGACAGTTAAAGATGTTACCAGTTACTTGGAGAAGTGACAGGGCTTCTTGACTGCAATGACACGACTTCATTAGACAATTAAATAGACAGGGTATGTTCTAAAGTGAGAGTAAAGACTATAGGCGGAAGATTATGGGGCATTTTTTGAGAGTGGACAATGTGTACGGTCTGAAGAGATCACACCTAAGAATCAATGAAGTAGCTTAAAATACTAGGCTATTAAAAATGGTTGAAAATGGTTGGAAAAACTGTGATTACTTCATAGTTTTTCCAGCTTTGGAGAAATCCCACCCAAACCCAAAGTTCTGAGAATGTGTTGTACTTAAAGAAATTGGAAAACTCAGGGATCTTCTCACAAAAGGATAATGAATCCCATGAATTCTATGAATTGTTCAGGAGCTTTTGATGGACTTTTAAATATTTGAAGATAGCAAGAGAATCTGAAAATATTTTTTAAAAGTTTTGAAAAAGGACTGCTCTAAAAATGAATTTGCTCCTCACAGACCTTCATGGTTCCGCTTTTGACTGGTTTTGGTTCTGTTGTATCCAATGAGGGCAGTGTCCCCATCTGTTATGGAGAGACCTAGTCATCCAGGATGATATTTTCCAAAGGTGGAGTTACTTGCCCAATTTATCCAATAACTCTATTATATGACTTAACAATAGGTCTCATTTAGTATTCTATCTTTCAACTGAAAAAGGTGGTATAAAATTCATTATTAATTTTAATATTTGCATATTATTTCATTATATAGAGGCATTACAATTTATTTAACCAGTTCTCTATGATTAGACATTTAAGTAATTTCTGAGTTTTTCAATATTACAAGCATATATGTAATAAGCATATAAGAAGACTTGAAGTTATTTTAAATATATATATTTTTTTGGTTGTTGAGGACCTCTCTTTTATTTATTTATGTGCGGTGCTGAGAATCAAACCCAGGGCCTTACACAAACTAGGCAAGTGCTCTACCACTGAACCACAAACCCAGCCCTTTAAGTTATTTTATTAGATAATATTTCTAGGTATAGAATTTATAGGTAAAAGAAAATGTACACTTTAAACTTTCTGATGTATCAAGTGGGTCAGCAGTCATAAATTCACCAAAAGCCTATGAAAGTGACCATTCTTCAAAACTTCCTGAACACCATTTAAAAAAAAAAATCTTTACATATCCAATATCTTTCATTTAGTTGGCATTTATCTGATTATTAGTGAAGTTAAATTTGTTTACTTGTTTAGAATATGGGAAAGCAAATAAAAGCCTATAGGCCAAATCTGGGCTCATGAAATTTTTTTTTTTAATTAGATTCAAAGAAAGAGTGAATACGTTTTTACACTTTTAATGGTGGTACACTATCAACAAAAAACAAAGTACATGAGAAAGAGGTTATTTATCCTTGCAAAGCCTAAAATATGTATTAACTAGCCCTTTACAGAAAATGTTTAACATTCATGGTTCAGTATGAAATACTAATAATTTATAATAGCCAACATTATTAATCTTAACTAGGTACATGTACCATTTTATTTAGTCTCCTCATCCATCCTACTGGATGGATATTCCTTTGTAACTATTTAGAACTGAATAAACAAGCTCTGAGAGGTTTAATGTTTTCCAGTATCTCAAATCCAAAGCCTGTGCATTTAATTGTACCAAATCATATGTGAAGTCTCTATTATATAGGGTTTTAAAATCCAGATATGTGGTACCTCAGTTTATTCATGTCTTTTTTAAAAATTTCCTCAATTTTTAGAGTTTTCTTCAGAAGAAATCATGTGTCGTCAATATTTTCCCTTAGGCATTTGAATGTTTTGGTTTTATGATGAGTGGAATAATTTTCCATTTCCTAATTCTCATTGTTTATTACTATCTAAGAAAGAAATTGAGTCATGTATATTAACTTAGCAACTAGTCATACTTTTAGACTTCCTTAATAGTTTTAGTAAAATGTCATTTATTTTCTTTCGTGTTGTCCAGTTAGGTGATCATAATAAAGTTTTACTACCTCATTGCTAGTATTTATTGCTTTTCCTCCTATTTAATGACTTTACTACTTCCAGAATAATGTTAACAGGCATTTTTGTATTAATTGGATTTCAATAGAAATGACTCTATACCCTATCATTCAGCAGGATTTTGGATGTTGGTTTGTGATAGGCTATGGTAAGACATTATCTTATGCTTTTGTTCACTGATTTTTCTTATTTTTATTCTGAATTTTTAAAGAATTTTACCAAATCGCTTTTGGGTATCTATTGAAATGATCATCATATAATTTTTATCCATTGTCATATTAGTATGAATAATCCTATTGCTAGACTTCCTCAAATCAAACCATCTTTGCGTTCTTGAAATATTCCATATTTGAAATATTCTTGAAATATTCATATTTTTCTTTTATTCAGTTTTTAATTCTGAGTTTTGTTTCATTGAATCATTCTTGGGTTGTTTATTAAGATGGTTATATAATTTTTAACCATTAATTTTTTACTAGAGGAATCCTATTCTAAGACTATTCCTCAGATCAAACCATCTTTGCATTTTTGAAGTATTCCATACTTGATTATGTTGTGCTGACCTTTAAAAATATTGGGGGATTCATTTTATCATTTTTTAAGGGTTGTTTTTTATTTGTATTCCTAAATTAGTTCATGCAATGATTTTCTTTTCCAGAGATTTGTTTTATTTGGTAATGTTGTACCTAAAGAAATTGGAAGACTCAGGGATCTTCTCACAAAAGGTTAATGAATCCCATGAATTCCATGAATCTTTCACTAGCTTTTGATGGACTTTACAACATTGTAAAACAAATTCTAATATTTTATGTACATTGTAATACTTTTTAAACCATCTTTAAAAACGCATGAACAATTTTTCCTTTGTGAAGATAATTAGCAGAACTTGTCTATTAAGAGAGTATGGTCCCAATGTCACTTTGAGAGGTAGCTCTGTTTTCTTACATTCCATTTTATTACATAGATGGCACTTTGAATCATTTTGTATAATTTAGTTCAATCAAAATTTCCATGTTTTATCATAAAATTTTCTAAAATATTTAAATATTTTAAAAATAGTTCTACCAGTAATTGTATTCCTAGTGTTATGCTTAACATTTTGCAAATTATATTGTCATTTCACAGATTTATCTAATTAATTCATCTTTTCAAAGAACAAAACTTTGGCCTTTTTAAAAACTTTAATATTTCTCTTTGTTCAAATTAGTTGGTTTTAAGCTTTTATTTCTATAAAGTCACATGTCATTTCTTTTACTTCTTTTGCTTTTAAATTTGAGTTTCTTGATTTTGTTGTTTTGTTCATTTGTTTTCATTATTTCTTATTTAATGATGGAAGCATAAGATTATAAAGTTTTCTCTGACAAATACTTCTTTAACCATTTCTTATATGTTTTTATAGGTAGCATTATCATTGTAATTAATTTATAATTTTTTTCCTCCAACAATTCTTTAGAAGAGTGGTTCTTAATTCACAAATAGTTGAATTGTTTATTATTTTTATTTGAATATTTCTGTTATTTTATACTTTGATTAGAGAAAATAGCTTTAATTTTTTTAAAAAAAACCTAGCAGGATTTCTTTACTGTGCTAATTTATGGTCATTATAATTTTTTCTTACATATTACAAGGGAGCTGGGAAGAATTATGAGCTCTCTTTTGGTAGAATGCAGATTTGTTATCAGTATGAATTAAATTACATGTCACCTACATTTAAAAAGTTTTGCCTATTTGATCAGTCAAAAAATGGAAGAAAAAAAATGGAAGGAATATGTTCAAACCTATTACTGCTCTAACATTTTTGATAGTATCTTCTTGAGTATTTGCAGATTTTGCTTGACATAAGATATTGTTCTGTGATTCATAATGGATAGAGCTTGATTGTGACATTACCCATCTATTAACATGAATTTATCTTCCATAAAAGAGGAAATTCAGAATCTTCCATGAATGTAAGGCCCAAGCCTTCCTTTTTATGTTATCTGGAAAAAAAAAATTCTAATATACAAAGAACAATCTTTCCTATTTTTAGTTTGTACTTTCCCATATAAATTTGTTTTGATAAACTTTTATGTTAAAGCATTTGAAAAACTTTGATGGTGCTGAGGTGATTGCTCAGTGGGTTATATATCTCCATTTTAGCAAAAAACCTGTTTTTGTAGAAAAGATTCTTCTTTTTCATTTAATAGAAATGAAAGACTACTCCTGATCCAAAAATAAACTTACTAAACTTGTATCTAACAAGTTTGAACTGTATATGTTTAAAAGAATATTTAAAATTTTTATTCTGGAAAATTTGAATTATACTCAAATATAGAGAGAATAATATAATCTTTCACATTTTCATTACCAACTTCAATAATTATTGGCATTTTTCTGATTCAATGAAGACTCTACCCTCCTTTTACTTTTCATGGAATATATTAAAGCAAATCCCAAATATTTAACATAAATACTTCAGTATGTCTATAAAATGCAAGGATATTTAGGGGGAAAAAGTCATAAAGTCATTATCACACATAGAAAAGCAAGATAGATAAGTAAATAAATAGCTAATAATACCTAATACCATTTATATTCAAATTTTCCCAATTATTTTTTGAAAAATTATTTTCATTAATTTGTTCACATCAAGATCCAAGCAATCGGCCCACACAACGTCTTAGTCCATCCAGGCTGCGATGACAGCCTTTAGTGTGGGCCATTTACAAACAACAGAAATTTATTTCTCACAGTTCTGGAGACTGAGAATTTCATGATCAAGGTGTCAACAGATTTGGTGACAGTGACTTCTTAAGGAAGTTTTCACTCTTACACATCATACAACTGTACCTCAGAGAATTTAAGTTAACTTGCAAGTGGCAGAGCTGAAATTTAAAAACTCACCTGCCTTATTTCAAAGTGCAGACTCTGCTAAGCCTTCCTTTATAAATAAAGAGACTTAGAAAGGTGGGTAAGGATGTGGAAAGGAAGAAGACAGACTGGACAAAGATGCAGAATTTCCTTTTCCTTGTGGAATGTTATCACGTAAAGTGAAGGCAGGTGTATGTAGAGTAACTGAGTTGTTATCTGTCAGTTTGTGTCTTTTTTCTTTCTTAATCACATACTTGCAATTATCCAGAGTTTAGAAGCTCTTTACATGCCTCAGAAGTAATTCCCTTGCACTGATAGAATTAATGTGCAATATAAATTTTACTGAAGATCTTAATGTAGAGATGAATCAGGGCTTAATATATTCCCTTGCTGTATGTATCAGTTGTTAGGGCTGACATAACAAAGAATCACAAACTGTGTGTCTTAAAGAACAGAAGTGTATTATCTCATGGTGCTGCAGGCTGGAAGTCAGAGATGAAGGTGTTGGCAGGGCTGCATTCCTTTGAGGGCTGTGGCTGACATCTTGATGTATACATGCCAATCTCTCTACATGAGTCTCTGTTCAAATTTCTTCTTCATTTTTTTAAAATAAGGACACTAGCAATATTTTATTAAAGCTCACTTTCATGACCTCATTTTAATTTGATAACTCCTGTAAAGACCCTGTCTCCAAATTAAGTCCCATTTTTACATCCTGTGGTTTGGGACTCAAACATGAATTTAACTGGGGATGAAATTCAACTCATCACTACCTGTAACACAGCACGTAGCTTTGCAAAGTCTGCACATTTCCCCCAGAGCTTTCTAGCTTATTCTCCACCCGGTCCCATCCAACACAAACTTCATTACAAATGCATTTCTCTTCTTGTTTCCTGTAAGTAGCTCCACACATTTCCCTTTGTCCCAGGTACCAAGGCTTTGTCTCCCAGGGGCTTTTCAAAAACATTCAACCTACAAAGAATGTTCCTCAAGGAAGGTTTTTATATTCGCTTCTAGCTAAGCAAGAAAAATTCTGTCAGTGCCAAGCTTTTAAGATTCAAATACATGAAAACCTAGACAAGTTCAAGAAGCTCCTAAATCTGGAAGTATTCTGTGGGTTGGAAAGAATCATTCTCATTTGTTATGAGGACAAGCCTAACATTCAGCGAGCTGTGATTTAATCCTTGTTATCTTTCTTTTTTATTTCTTTAGATTTGGTTTTACTCTTTTAAATTTAGTTCTTGGCAGGATCCATGGTCAGCAGCTTTTATTAAAGATCTCGGTTCTGACTTTTATAAAGCTGGTGAGTGAAGAACTTCGCTATTCTCTTGCGCACACAACATAACTACCGTTCAGAGCTGGCAGTTTTAAACTCACATAGTGATTTTTCTCCTAAGTGTATCTCAAGTCCACACTTAATCCTCTGCATGGAGTAAATAAGCATTTGGAAAGTTGAATCCAAACATTCAAAACAAAGATGACAAAACCACACCCTCACAAAGAAATGTAGTGTCAACATGATCTAACATAATATTAAATTCAAAACATTTGGTGTAGGATAACTTTTGAATTGAGCAGATTTTGCTTTTTGGATCTACTTAAGTGACTCCTTCCTGAGTTCAGGTTGGGTTAGTTAGCAGTGTGTCCCTTTAGATATGCACTAATTTAAAATCATGTTACAAATTAACCCACAAATTGGATAATCTACGTGAATAATTGAGAGTTGTCTGAAGGTAGAATTAGTGAAATCTAGTGACATATAAGAAAATTCTTTATCCTAATTTGTCTAGGAGAAAAAAATCTTCTGCAAACCCCAGACATTTTTGATCTGTTATTTTCTCTCAGGCAACCTTGCACACATTAATGAAGTCCCAGCTAAAAACATCACTCTAGGAATAAAGCTGCCATTATCTCGAGCTCTGCCACTATCCTGCATGTCAATACTCAGACCAGAAACCTTTTTCTAAGGTTGATGGATGCACTGTGTCTCACTGTGTATGTGCCTATAGTTAGATTTGCTTTTAAAAACGAGCTCTTAAACTGTGCCCATTTCAAAGTGTTTTCACTTTTTTCTCTATACAAACTGGTGTTTAACTGTTTCACAGCATGTATTTCTTTAAAATATAGCAAAGATTGATCAGAATTCTCTTTGGCACTTGAGTTTTATTTTGAGTGGTATAGAAAACACCTTCATGGGGTTCAAAAAAGTAAATTATCACGAAGGGTAATTTTTTCCCCATAATTCTATTGTCTCAGAGCATAACAATTTGGGAACCTAGAAAACTATAACTGGTATCTAGAGATTATCAGTCAATGAGGCTTGTCTCTCTGGTTGATCTGCATGGAATTACCAATCCCACACCATTTTTAACTGACAAAGGCAGCAATTTCATATGGCTCATAATAATTTTTATAATTTAA
This sequence comes from Ictidomys tridecemlineatus, assembly GCF_052094955.1. Lineage (NCBI taxonomy): Eukaryota > Metazoa > Chordata > Mammalia > Rodentia > Sciuridae > Ictidomys > Ictidomys tridecemlineatus. The sequence goes on from NC_135482.1 coordinate 137,858,615, forward strand.
AGATTTTTTTTTCCTTTTTTTGGTACCAGGGATTGAACCCAGGAGTGCTTAACCACTGGGCTACATCACCAGCCCCTTTTTAAAAATTTTTATTTTGAGATAGGGTCTCACTAATTTGCTTAGGGTCTCACTAATTTGCTTAGGGCCTCACTGAGCTCTTGAGGCTGGTTTTGAACTTGTGATCCTCCTGCCTTAGCCTCTCAAGTCACAAAATGTTACTAAAAGACAAGTAACAGAACAAGTAAAAAGTTAATAACAGGTGTTTCAATTAAAAATAACTGTTATTAAGGTTTATAATGTTGAATCACACACCTTTATGAAAAAATAAACCTTTGTCTTGGCCTAGTCTAAATGTAAGATATAGAATCACCTAACGGCAGGGGTTTAGATTTATTTATAACTAACAATCACAGATAAATTCAGTCCTTCTCTAGTGTTGTGAGAAGGTCAAATGGTGTGCTGTCGGGGGAGTGGCGGAGAAACACTCCAGCACAGATGGCCTGGAAAGATCTCCCTGAAGAGAGAAAGTTGGATTTGAGACCTTAGTCATGAGAGAAACAGTAATGTGAAGAATTGGAGGAAGACTCGTTGAAGAGAAGAAACCAAAGTACAGAGGCTCTGAGATCCGAATGGTTGGAATCTTCAAGGGGGAGGAGAAAGCGTAGTCAACTGCTGCAAGGTAGTTTTTGAATGGCTGGCTGAGGCTGAAGCCCTGGGTACATAGCTTCATGTCACCGGGTTGTCACATGAGCTATTCCTCATTTATATATGGCAAAAATGCAAAACTGTCACAGCAGCTTTTGGGGGACAATGAGAAAGTACACAGTGCATGAGCTTGACACACAGTAAGTCCTCAGTAAATGTGGATTCCTTTTGGCCTCTTATTTTCAAGTAATCAAATTTTTAATGAGTACTTTGGGGTCAAGTGCTAAGCCAGCAAAAGAAATCAATGACATAATTTTGCCTTAATAATGTTTCTAATTTTCTAGAGGGTATAAAATAAGTTTCCAGACTTAGGGTATCAAGGACAAAGGTAGGGAAAAGTCAAGGTCGGTGGAAATAATTTTGAAGGGACAGAAGAAAGTCCTACAGAAGGCACACTGTAGAACTGCCCTTGAAGACGGAGTGAGGATTCTTCTTTGAGGAGCCTTTTAAGAGGGAGTTGAAATACAGAACCAAGTATTGTAGTGAGACTAATGGTACCTTCTGAGGAATGTAGGGAGCAGGCATGAGGCTGTTCTGATGACCAGAAGTACATTTCAGCCACTGGGAAAAGTTGGGTACATGTGTAGCTAAGGAGTCAAGGGTGAAAGGATGTAAGAAAGAAGAACTTTGAACATGAGGATGGGGAGTATGAAGTTGATGCATAGGTATCAGTATTTCCTTCAACAGCATGCCAGGAAGTGGTGTGCAGAAAAACTGGAAACAGAGAGACCCTGGAGTGAATTACACTCTAAATGATGAAGAAAAAGGGATTTGGTAGGATAAGAACCATGATCCTAACATGGAAGTAGTAGCAATGAAAGATAACTTCAAGATTAAATGACACTTAGTAGCAGGATTTTCATTTTGACAGCACAGCTATCATGAATTAAGGATTATTGTATCAAGGACTAAACTGCTGTACATTTGTCATCGCTATTAATCTAATAACATAGGAGCCATTATTTAGGTTTTATAGATAAGGAACTAAAGCTCAGGGAGATTAGGAGGTTTTTAAAATAATGGTTGAGTCACTTCACCATTACTAATGAATATCTACTTTCAGCTCATGGAATAGACGAAAATGCTTTTTGACCCTCAAAATCTTGGAATATTAAGGTGGATTTTTGGAGATTAAAGATCAGTTGGGGAGGTCACAGTCACAACCACAGAGTGCTGGATGATTTTATCATTTACTTCTTCTTGCACAGAATCTATCCTTCACTCTGGGACTCTTCTTTCCTGAATGGTGGCTCCAAGAACAGGGTGCACCTTAAGACAATGTCAGCAGGTGTGGCTTGCCAAGGCTTTTCTTAATTACTTAAGTTGTCAAGGCTTCAGTTATTTTATATCAGTAACTACACACACACATACACACACGCACACACATGCACGCACACAGTAGTCATTGCCATTGGTTACTTTACTTGCTTAATTTTAATTTTTTCCTATCCAATATGGCTACAGTTTTATAAGATTTGAAGATGATTTTAATGACCAGGATATAATATAATTACATTTGGGTACATGAACTTTTTGTTACAGTTCCAAATGAGAGAAGGGGACAGCATGCTGGTGCTATAGGGAACAACAAGTGTATAGCCCAGGGGTGAGATTCTGGCCCAGGGCAAGTTGACTAATTTGAATAGTTTTGCATGTCCAGGGCATAGGGTTGTTTTGTGCCTGGCCCTGAGTGATTAGGGATTGTTGATTTTGTACTGTGAGAGTCCTATAAAGGAAACAGTGGGGGATGAACTTAATCAGTTGCTCAAGAAGGACCAGCCTCTAACTAGGGCCTCAATGCTGGGTCAAGCCACTGTTAAAAACAACAACAAAAATCAAGATAATATTGCAATTACCATAGCATATGGTGTGGTCATTATAGGCTTCTGTTACCATTTTTATTTTAAACCAAAGAATCCAGCTGATTCTATTTTGGGTAGCATTCCTTTTGGTGACTGTCAGTATGGATATCATAGTTTTGGGGTATGCATTCTCTGGTTTGATCCATTCAAAGTAGAGCTCTGAAATTTATGGTGTAAATATTAATTAAGTGATAAATTATGGGATGTTACTAACATGCAAGGCACCATATGAGGCCTTTTTTTCCTTATTCTTTTTGTGAGGGGTATGTGTGTGTGCGTGTGTATGTGTGTTAGTGGGGATTGAACCCAAGAGCACCCTTCCACCAAGTTACATCCCCTTCAAGACATTTAAAATTTTTGTGTGTGTGTGACAGGGTCTTGCTAAGTTTCCCAGGCTGGCCTCAAACTTGCAATCCCTCTGCCTCAGCATCCTGAGTTGTATACTAGACATTAAAAAAATAAAATAAAATAAAAGTGAGCTTTAATAAGCTGATACACTAACGCAGCTGAGAGTAGTACAAGTCAAATGACTTACTTACTGTGTGCCTGTAACCTAAGAATAGTCCTTGGAATATATTCTAAATACTTTACCTTTCCTGCTTTTTCCTTCTCCTGCTCTATATGTCTATCTGCATCTGCTCAGTCCTTTCCTTGTCTCTTATTATTTAACTCCAATTCTTTTCTTCTTGGAAACTTTTCTATTGCTGACTCAATTAGTAAGCTTACTGGTAGGTTTAGAGAGTAAATTTTTGTTTATAGGTATTAACTGAAGGTGTATTGAACAACTCAAATTTATTTTTTAAAAAACCTGAATTAAGTTCCTTGGTAGACTTTTTTTCTGCCCAGTGAACTTTGATTAAAAAAATGTTTCCTTATCTCTGACTAACATTATTTGAGATTTAATTTCCAGATATTTTATCTTTTCAATTAGTTATGTCTAATAAACCCAATCATAGACACATAGACATATACATAGGAATCCCAGGAGTATTAAACTAAATTTTTAATTTTTCTGGGCATTCAGCCCAACTTGATTTAACTTTTTAAAAATTCTCATTGTGTCCTAGATCCTGTTTTAAAATAGGCAATTTATAATTACTAATTAGTCAGAATATGAAGATAAGGAAGGTGATTAGCTTATGAAAGCTTAGTTTTTTTTTTCAAAGATTGAAATCACAGCAAATAGATATGATATATGAAATGTAAACATTTTTCTATATGGTAAAAGCTTATTTCCCCTCCAGTAGTTGAGGCCTTCTTCCTTATTAGAAAAGAATTAACCCTGTTAGAACATTCAATCATCTTATTGGCCTACAAAATTTTATCTCCTTATCTTCTGCTTATCTCTTTTCCTGAGCAGTGAATTCCTTCTGACATATTTAATTCCCATTGTTTAATCCTTAGATCAGAGCATTCCCAATAAAGTCATATATATATATATATATATATATATATATATATATATATATATATGTGTGTGTGTGTGTGTGTGTGTGTGTGTGTGTGTGTGTATGTGTGTGTGTACATACATATATATTATATATAGTGGTACTGGGGATTGAACTCAGGAACACTCAACCACTAAGCCACATCACCATCCTTATTTTGTATTTTATTTAGACACAGGGTCTCACTGAGTTGCTTAGTGCCTTGCTCTTGCTGAGGCTGTCTTTGAACCCACCATCCTCCTGCCTCAGCCTCCTGAGCCACTGGGATTCCAGATGTGTGCCACCACACATGGTCAGACATATTTTTGAAAGAGAAAAGGACTATTCAGACAATATATTACTAGAGATGTAGAAAGTATGTCCTGAAAACTGAGAGAATGTACTTCTCTAAAAACTGTCCCTTGTTTGTTTTAGACTTAAAATTTATGCAACATTTTATAGTATGTATTTTTAGGAGTGTGGAGCTGGTAAAAACAAACAAAAGCTCTGATGTGTAAAGTGTATTGATTTCTGTGATGTAAATATTCCCATCATATCTGCTTTCAAGCCACTATTGTGAAATAATTAAATGTAGAGAGCACCATAGCAATGGTTTAGACCTTTAATGTCTCCCAAAAAAGCTCATGTGCTTGGTCCCCAAAGCAGCAGTGTTACAACGTAAGACATTTAGGAAGTGATTAGATAATAAAGACTTTGACTTAAAAATGGATTAATACATTTATGGATTTTAACTTAAAGAACTATTGAGAAGTGGTGGAAACTTTAGGTAGTAAGGCCTAGTTGGAGAAAGTGGTTTATTGGAGGTGTGCCATTGAAGGGTACATGCTGACCCCTTTCCCTTCTATTCCTGCTATGTGGGCAGCTTTGCTCTATCATGCACTCATTACCTAATGCTTTGCTTTGTAAGGCCCCAAAGAACTATCTGACTCTAGATGAAATCTCCGAACCATGAGCCAAAATAAATCTTTCCTTTTTTATAGTTGATTTTCTAAGGTATTTTGTCACAGCGATGCAAAGCTGACTAACACAAAAAGTTTAAAAGACATGTACAGTAGCATATTATTATGTACCGTTTCTATCAGATATAATAGACCAATAATCTAAGAGAATTGGTAAAGTTAGAGTCTCGTGAAAATATGAAAAAGAGATGAGTTTGAGCATTTATTATCTTCCTTTGAAATATAATTTATTTAATTATAAATGTATTTAACTTCACTTTTTAATAATGACTGTGTTTAACAATCACTGACAACATCCCTGAAAAATTCACAGTAAAAACTGATAACTGGGCTGATATGAGTTAACTTCAATATACTGTAGAATCAGTGTATTAAAATACTTAAATTATTCCACATCAGAAAACATTTTTAGTGATTTATCAGGGCAAAGAAGGAGATGGAAAAATAGGTGACAAAAATAAGGAAAAACTTTCAAGAAAGAAGAATGGAAAAGTGAATAGAAAGGTGGATACAGTTAGGAAGTTAAGGTGGTGAATTGAGACAATTCTAAGAAAATCTAGCTTTTTTTTTTTGAGTTTAGCTCATCTTCAGTTCAACAATTAACCATTGATAAATTGTGAAAAATAATGGAATATATTTCCCAGTTCATGATCTATTTTAAAAAGTTCTCCATGTTTGAGTGATTTATTGCTGAGGGCCATTGCCAAGTAGGAATGATGCATTGAAATTTCCTTGCCAGTGTACCCTATGTTGCTTAGAGGAAGGACTCGTGGAAATGGACTTGCCTTGGACATTCGCTGTGACATTGCATGTGTGTTTGAGAAAGGTGACCCTGCTCAAGGACCAGGGTGGATCCAGGTTTAGGGTGTATCCTGCAGGTTTTAGGAAGTATCCTGCTCCTTGGGATTAGGGCATTCCTGGTTTAAGACAATCTGGGTTTAGGGCAGTTCCAGGTTTAAGGTTATTCCTGCTGGGAATAGGATAAAAAGCCTGGTGGAGTACGTGAATTGTGCGACAGAATTTGGATTTTCCCAGAACGTGTTTGTAGAGGGTCGGTGTGAGTTCGGGAATAAAGAATTGCTGTTTGAATCTACAAAGCTGTGAGTGGCTCGTGATCTTGTGCCCAGCCAGACTGCGGCAATTTATAGCATTGAAAGCTAATTTCTTTCTTGGTGTTGGGCTTTGAATCCAGAACCTTGTGCATGCTAGGCAAGAGCTCTACCACTGAGACATATTCCCAACCCTCAGAGGTTTCTTTCTTTCTTTTTGGTTCCAGAGATTGAACTCAGGAGCACTCGACCACTGAGCCACATCCCCAGTCCTATTTTGTATTTTATTTAGAGACAGGGTCTCACTGAGTTGCTTAGCACCTTGCTTTTGCTGAGGCTGGTTTTGAACTTGTGATCCTCCTGCCTCAGCTCCTGAAGCCTCTGGGATTACAGGTGTGCACCACAATGCCCAGCCTAACAGGCTTATTTTTAAAACACATAATATGTCTATGGGGGTTTGCTATAGTTCTGCTCCATGCTCTCTGAATTGAAGGACCTGTGAAGTAGAGCAGACTTTATCTGCCACATTGCTTGTCTCCTGGCAGAGGGAACAGAGAGATGGCTGAATCATGTGCTATATCCCCAAATGACACGTGTAGCATCTGCTTAGATTTCATTGGCTGAGGAAATCTACATAACCATTCTTTTTTTTTAATTTATTTATTTTTTATTGGTTGTTCACAATAATACAAAGCTCTTGACATATCATATTTCATACATTAGATTGAAGTGGATTATGAACTCCCAATTTTTACCCCAAATGCAGATTGCAGAATCACATTGGTTACACACCCACATTTTTACATAACCATTCTTGAATTCAATAGAAAGAAGATGTATAATCTTCTCTGAAATTGGGAAGTTAAAAGGAAGGGAGGAGGGGAGGGGAGGGGAGGGGGGATAGTAGAGGATAGGAAAGGCAGCAGAATACAACAGACATGAGTATATGAGTATATGTTATCAATATATAAATCAATGGAAGTGTAACTGATGTGATTCTGCAAGCTGTATACGGGGTAAAATGGGAGTTCATAACCCACTTGAATCAAAATGTGAAATATGATATATCAAGAACTATGTAATGTTTTGAACAACCAACAATAAAAAAAAAGGAAGGGAGATGTATCAAATACTCTATTTTGCACATAATCTAGTCTCCCACATTGAGAAAGGAAGTAGATCAAAATGACTTATTGATGCTGTAAGGCATGCTGGGATCACAGCATTTGTGTTCTTCTCTTCTTCCTGACCATTCAGATAGACAGACATTGATTGTTAAGCCTTCTGAACAATGTCCACTCTAGGAGTGGATACATGCCTGGGTTCTGGCCAGGGCCAGAGTTGTCACTTTTGCTTACCTTTCAATGGTCAAACCAAGTTACAATGGTCATGCTTAGAGAGTGACAGTGTCTAATCTTATTCCCAGGGGGAATGTCAAAGGCTGGGGCAACCCAGATTGGCCTAACAAGTACTTTGAAAATAGTACAGTCTCCACATAAAGGATGGAAAAAGTGCCCAAAGATGCTGTAGGAGGGACTGCTAGTGTTCTCGCAGCCACACGTGTGTGATTCTTGTCTTATTCCTTGTCCCCCAATAGACTAGAACAATGCCCAGAAACAATGGAGACTAGTTCCATGACAGAACGTGTCTGATCCTTGAAGGATGAGGTGGAACAGAATCCACCCCACACTGGACCATGGTATAAGTGGGAGACAAACACTCATATCCCAAGTCACTGAGATTTTGGGGTTGTTCTGTTATTGTTGCCACATCATAATCTGGGTTACTTTGACAAATACAGATTTCTCTGAAATTATGAATGGAAAACTATGATGTCAACTCTTTTGAACATAGTAGGATATTGAAAAATTATTCATTCCCAAATACATACATTCTGATCCCTGGAATCCATCCATGAGTGTCACCTTACATTAAAATAAGGTCTCTGACGATGTGGTTAAGTCAAGGATGTGGAGATGGGGAAATTGCTCTGTATGATCAGGGTAGATTTCTAATGCAACCATGTGCATCCTTATAAGTTGGGGTCAAAGGGAGATTTGAACACAGAGAAAAAAAAACAAGAAAAAGGCTCTAGATTTCTGTTCAGTGATAGTTATTTAGGAATGTTGGCTTCTAGAGCTTTGAGAAAACAAGTTTGTGTGATTTTTAAGCTACCAACTTTGTGGTAGTTTGTTCTAGTGGCCACAACCACCAAGACTGGAAGGTGCCAATGTTCAGTCTTAACAAGGTTATTTCCAAAAAAGAGCAACCAGGAAGATGATATGTAAATATTTACCTGACTTTTAAATCATATGATTTATAGACTGAGTTCATGTCATTGAAACCATCCTAAAATTTGAGAGCAAGAATATTTAATGTACTAACAATAAGACAGTAAACAAACAAATCTGTTCCCTAATAAAGTTTACATTTTGGGAAGAGAAAGTGAAAAAATATATAAATAAAATGTATGTTGCCTTAAGTGGCAATAAGTGGTATAAAAATAGAAAGGAGGCTAAGGAATATTTAATGGTTGGCTTAGGTGAGAGGACACTTTTAAATAAAGTAGTTTAAGAAATCCCTACTGAGAAAGTAGTGTTTGAATAATGCCCTGAGACAGGTGACACAATGAGCTGTGCTTGTCTGGGGAAGAGCATCATGGGAAAGGGAACAGAAGGTGCAAAGTTCCCAAGAAGGCACTTGCTAAAGTAACAGCAAAGAGGTCGATGAGACAGACTCGTACTATATAAGGGGAGAGCATGAGGAGGTAGAGCCTGGAGAGTTATCAGAGGCCAGACTGTGTAAGGTCCAAAGACGCCATTATGAAAATTTGGCTTTTGGGGCTGGGGATGTGGCTCAAGCGGTAGAGCGCTCGCCTGGCATGCGTGCGGCCCAGGTTCCATCCTCAGCACCACATACAAACAAAGATGTTGTGTCCGCCGAAAACTAAAAAATAAATATTAAAAATTCTCTCTCTTTAAAAAAAAAAGAAAAAAAGAAAATTTGGCTTTTATTCTGAGCAAGATGGTCATCTTAGAGGCATTTCATCAGGAAGTGATATAACTTGACTTTTTTAAAGGACCATTCTATTGTTACTGTGCAAATTATAGGCTGCTGTGAGCCAATGACAGAATCCCTGAAAAATTTAGGAGGTTATAGCAATCATCCAGAGGAGAGTCTTTAAATGGCAACTCCAATCAGGATGGGAGCACAGAAGGTTTGAGAAGTGGCCAGATCCTGAATGGATTTTTTGAAAGTAGTGCCTATAGGATTTGCTGCTGGAGAAATGTAGGTGTGAGAAAAGAGAAGTTGAACATGAGTCTATTGAGATCTAGACGGGGCAGGTTGCAGAGAAAAATTTGGAGTTTAAATCCTGAAAAGTTAGGTTTGAGAATTGCCTTAGTGTTGAACAAAGGGAACTGGGTTTCAGTGGAAACATTAGGCTAAAAAAATGCATTTGAAATTTGTCTGCTTGTTAATGGTATTTAAAGCCACTGAGCTTGAATACAGCATTAAGGGGGGAGAGATATGCACCCAGAGGGTCTTATTCTAAGTGAATTAAGCCAAGACCCAAAGTCGCGCACTGAAGGATCTTAATTATAGTTGAAATCTAAGAACATCAAACTCCCAGAACTAGAAAGTAAAGAGGCTGAGGGTGGTGGAGGGGGGATCAGAGTTCTTTTTGGTCCAAGGACATAAAATTTCACATTCCCAGTCCCTTTTGGTCCAAGGAAATGAAATTTCAGTAGGCAGAATAAGAATTGGAAGGAATAAGTTTTGCGGGCTCTATTAGATATCATGGTGGCCATAATTAATACTAGTATACTTGGAAATTGCTGGGGGTAGATTTTGTAATCTTACCTCCAAACAAATAATTAACAAAATAATACCTATGTTAAGTAGCCATTCCACAGTGTGTTCATATATCAAAATATTGTGTTATATGCCATAAAACATAGAATTTTAATTGTTGATTTAAAAGTTTTTAAAAACTCAAATTATTCAGTGTAGGTTTCTATAGCTTGCAAACCAATCAACTAGGTAGGATACAGCTAGACCAAAATGTGAGGAAAAATGATCACTGTACACCACTCCAGGGTCCCAAACGCTCTGAATGTATTCATTGGTCATTCTCAGCTTGCACTGTTAAGATACTGTCCTCCTCCAGCGGTGGATAGCTTATATCACCCACCCACATATAGTTCCTACTTTACATACTTCTGAGACAAATGTTGTAGAAAAAATGTTGATTATCAATATTGTAAAAGGGGAACTAGATGACATTTCCCAGAGCATTTTAGAAACTACATAGGGGATGGATAGTAGTTGTGATTCCTCTTTGCTCCCACCTCTCCACTAATCCCTTATGTACTATTCATGAAAACATGGAGACAGTATTGGGAATAAGGCTTTGCTAACATAGAGAAAAAAATCAAACATAAAAAATGGGAGGTAATACAGATAAGCAACACTTTCTTAGGCCTCTTCTCTATTTTTTTTCCTGTCCTTTCCACTTCACCAGACGGAATCCTACCATTATCATATAGATGATGCTGCCAATTTTAAGTATTGATCCTCAGATAGAATTGGCTTGAACATTAAAGTGGGGGCCTAAAAGATTAGTTTTCAGGCATATCTGTTTATTGTGGAAATTGGCTAAAATAAAAATTAAGGAATAAAAGTGTTAGAATCCTGTAAGAATAACAACAACAACAACAACAACAACAGCAAACATAAACAAAGCACACAGTGTGGAAGAAAACCTAATTATTTTTTTCTTTTTTGTACCAGGGATTGAACCCAGGGGCACTTAGCCACTGAGCCACATCCCCAGCCCATTTAATTTTTTAATTTTGAGGCAGGATCTTACTAAGTCGCTTAGGGCCTGGCTAAATTGCTGAGGCTGGCTTTAAACCTGTGATCCTCCTGCCTCAGCTGCTGGGATTACAGGCATGCGCCACTGAGCCCAGCATGAAACTAAATTTCGAAGACTGGAAAGTTCATAGATATGCAACAACTGTGCTGTTCAAAACAGAGAAAACCAAGAATTGTAGATTAATTTCTGCTAAAGGGTGGATTCCAAAAGAAAGGCAGCAGATAGATGTGAAAGCCACGGCGGGTATGGTACTGATAAAGGAATATGGTTAACAGGCTTTAAGGAGCAGTTCAACTTTCTATAGTCTCCTCATCTTGGCCAGCTTAGTTCTTTATACAGAGCAGACAGTTGACAAATTCTTTTTATCAATTGAAATGACATGACATGTAATAAACTTTTACTGATATTTGAGTGGTAAAGGGCTTCCCCCTACCCCACAGGATTGAACCCAAAGGCATTTAACCATTGAGCCACATCCCCAGTCCTTTTTAATATTGTATTTAGAGACAGGGTCTTGCTCAGCTGCTTAGGGCCTCATTAAGTTGTTGAGGCTGGCTTTCAACTTGCGATCCTCCTGCCTCAGCCTTCCATAAAGGGCTCTTTTTAAATGGAGAAGATAATACTTGATTCCTGTACATTGGGGTCTATGTGTAGATATAAAGATAGACCTGTGATATAATCCTGGGGAGACTGGTAAGCAATTGAACATGTCCTATATGTGTCCTCTGTGCTTCTACATGCTTCTGTCTTCTTGATAGATCTACGGGACTCATTTTATGATTCTCTTTACTTTTTTTTACTATGTTTGAATTTTTTCCAGAATTTATAAAAAAAAGATTAAGTCCTTAAAGAACAGTTAAGAAGTTGGAAAAGTCTATTTATTTCTTTACCTCTTCTCTGGAGCTAACTTTGATATTGGCCTTAAATGGGTGACCCATTTAAGAGAACAGCTAGTTCATTCTGTCTGGTGCCATTGTTTTCCACAAATCAATATTTCTCTGCATTGTTTGAGGTTGTGCTTAATATGTCTCACAAGTGGTTTAACACGGAGGTACTTGTGGCTACACCCAAGTGGAGGGTGGTTACTGAATGATTGAAAGAACAATTGAAATAATGTGAGTCTAGGAACCGGGAAGAACGGTGACAACAAAGCGACGTCTTCTCGAAGGTGAAAGAGTGCTCTGATGAGTCCAGGGGAAGATTACAAATTATGCTGGGGACGTTGCGCCTGTTCATTTTTGAATTGTGAGTGGGGTTTCCCTTCTTAAGAGATACAGATGTTATTCTGATTCTTTAAGGAACTGAGGTCTGTCTTTAACACCTTACTTTATATTTATTAAGAAGCATAAGCTTTTCAGGATTAGTATGAACCCTGCTTTTGTAGAAAATTATAGAATAAGAGAAACTTCACAATCAGGCAGGGAATAAGGAAGACAGGTATCAGGCAAGAGAGATTTAAAAATAGATGGAAACGAGATGGTGGAGAAGGGAAGGAAATGACATATTTTCCTTTCAAGTCTGTGCCTAGCTCCTATTTGAGTACAGTAATTTGATTCATGCTTATACTCTGTGTCTGATTTATTACTGATTTCATCACGAGTGCCCAGCTCCATTGGCTCTTGCCCATTTGTCTCCAAGGCAGTGAAACCACCATCCACACAATGACTGTACCAGTTGACCCTGTTAGCACTTTTAACTCTCAACTTAAACGTCTCCTTTTGCTAGTTATTTTTAGATTTATTGTTGTATGGGATGTGTATGTTGTATAGCAATATGATACCTATGGTATGTTCTGCACTGTGTAAATCAATCACCATAATAGCGTCTCTGGGTGAAACCAGGGGCAGAGAGGACAGGATGAAATGGGGACAGAGAATGGAATAGAGGAGATGGGCAACAAAGAGGGACAAAAAACAGCAAAAATATGCCTGGAAAGAATAGTTAGAAATTAGCAACAAAGAGTGCAAATTTTCTAAGGAGAGAGCAAATTAAAATGAAGGTTTAAGTATGAATAGGGACAATTGTAGAATTAAGAGAGAAAATTATTTTAAAGAATAAGGAGCATTGGAAAACAAGTTCTGTTAATGGATTTGTATATAACTATGCCTTGGCTTAAAAAATGATAGAATAGTAAATTTTAAATATCCACAGGGTATTATAAATGCATTTCAGTAAAGGAACCCCTTTATAATATCCTAAGGACAGGCATGAAAAGTCATAGAAAAATTTGTTTGGAACAATAGAGTCAAATGGTTTCCAGAGAAGGATGAAAATGGATTAGAATTAAGAATAGGAAAAAAATACAGAAGAGTGGTCAAATGTTCTTTTGAAGAAATAAAAAATGAACACATTTGGAGGCTAACAGAAGTCATTTTCAATTTTCAGTCTTGGAGGAAAAGTGTTCTGAATTTTTCCTGTCAATTTGTTAAACATTGAATCCCATTATCTTCTCATTGCTTAAGAATTATGGGGAAATTCCTTTAGGTGCTTGTCTTCAATTTATTTGATATCTTGGCATTTCTTATTTCTATCATGTCTTTTATAAGGAATCTGACCTACCACCAATACCTTGTGGAAAGTGTGACATGTAGAAATGCCCTGTCTAGATGCTCCTGGTGATTTCTTACCTCTTCAGAGTAATTCGATTTAAAAAGACTAGTAATTAAAGGTTAGCATTAATTATGGAATAATCTTTGCTTTGTCTTTTTCTTCATGAGACATTCAACAATTGTGTTTTCAACCATCAAACTTTCATGCTTGGTTTTAAGTAGAATTATAGTAATTGTTTTGGAATTTTTAATTAGATGAATAATAATTGAGGTGAAGACTCTTTTGCTAATTTCCCTGAGTTGACTTGGTACTAAATAAGCATGAAAGATACTTTCTATTGCCATTATATTTTTATATTAATAATTATACCACTTAAAGTTTAAACAGGCTTCAAGAACAAAATGCAGTGTCTTAACATAAAAATAAAAAGATTTAGTATTGTTCTTTGTCATTAACTTTCTTTATGTAAATTGTGTGCTTTACTAATTTCCAAATGAATCAGTTAGTTTAAACTTCAAATTTAAAAAAAAAGCAAGACTACTTACATGTGGTATTTGACACTATAACACAGATATTTTAGACAAAATAAAATGTGGGTAATCTACATTGAAATGTGAGTTAAATAATTCACTGATAATCCATTGATCTGAGAATGATAAAATTGATTTTTGTTATATTTATCTTTTCAGTGAAAACATTCTCTTCCTCAATCACAGGATCTCTTATAGAAATAAAATAAAAATAAAAATTAAACTATATTCCTAATGTTTGTAGGTTTTCTTTAACTAGAAAGTATAATTCTAAATTAAATATAAAATTAGGTTTAATTGTTGCTATTTGTGAAACATCAAGGGATTTTTACAATCAAGAATTTGTCATATGGTTTACATGTTCCTGTATTGAAGGGAAATTTTACTAAAAAACTGCTGTAGAATGATTGTATTGGTTAAAACACAAATTGCAAAAATGAGGCTTGACTTTTTCAAACTTTAGTTGTATTAAACAACTTCCTGTAAGACAAGTTTCAGCAGATCAGCACAAAATTTTCTTAATTTCATTACAGTCTGTAAATTAAAATTAATGAGTCTGACACCCACAATTAACAATGAAAAATGCAGATTGTTATAATTACTTAAGCAATAACATTGCTTTACATAGAAGACTTAAGGTGCTCCACAAATTATTTACAAGTGTTACATAAAACACAAAAAATGACAATTTCAATTTATTTTGTCAATGCAAAAAACCAAAATCCTTACTAAAACCTTTCTCGTTTGGGAATCTCTCGCCATGCATAATTAAGCAAATTTGATTGCAATTAAGCCTGGCTTCTACAGTAGAGTTTTAATTAATGCAAATCTGGCATCTACATCTATAAGATTAATTTTAGTGAATTAAAAGAAAACAACAAAGCATATTTGAGAGTGCAGTTGTATTGTTGAAAGGACAGGATTTTAAAGCTGGTTATTTTTCAGTCTTCCATGTGTATAGCTTTTGACTTAAAGTTTAAAGATTGGATATTTTGTTGAAATTTGTTGTTGTCTTTTTTTAAAAAAAAATGTTGTATTAACAAGATCATTAAAATTACACAAAGCCATTTCAGAAAGCCATCCTAAAAATTCAATATACCCTAAGAGCCAGGTATATGCTATATATGTTCATACACAGCACCTGCTTCCTTTGCAGAACTCATTTGAAAATATAAAGACTTTATTTTACATGTTTTAAAACGTGTTGAGTGCTTATATCTCAAATTTAAGAATATTGATCAGATATCACTGCTGAGGGTGTATGTGTTCTCTTTAAGTAGCAATGCTTAAAGTGGAATACCAAATAAAGTATGGAAATAGCTTGTTTTACCATATATGTATTTGTCATCTATACTATTTGATAGAATTTATTTAATTTTCAGTTAAAAATTTCATCCATGCTTTCTTTGAAAAATAAATAAATATTCTGGAGCACATATGAAATGATTATTTCTAATGCATGACATGATTTGAAACCAGATTTGAGATTTTTGATATTTATGTAAGAGTTTGGATTTATGGCAGGCCCATCCTCCTGGGTCTCTCATAGTGTCCCATGCCGGAGTAAACTGTGTCCCTAAACCATTGCCTGGCCTCTGTGCCTGCAGACTTCTGGCACTGAAGAGGATTGTACAGTGGAAGATAAAAAGGAAAAAAATCATATTTTAAAGTGACTGTATTATTTTGATAATCTCTTGTCTGGGAAAAATATTGTTAGAAAAGAAATCTTGATATCCTAAATTTAATAGAATAAATCAATGAAGTGTCTGTAAAAAGAGGAATGTTTGTGTTTCTACTTTGTCCAAGGCCCTCGTGCCCCAAATGGCAGATAAAGTTGGACAGTTCAGAACTTGAAAAGAGGTGCAGGCCACCAATTTTATAAGCCTTCACCACCATCCTCTTTGGCCCAGCTGAGGACTCAAAGGCAAGAGGTTATAGTATCAGCCTAATATAGCAGAACAGAGAAAGAAACTGGTTGTAGGAAGAAAACTGCATTTGTAATACAGAAGAAGTCCTTGGCCTTGCGAGGAGAGCGAACAGGGAGCTCTTACAAAGGGCCCAGGAGGAAGAGAGTTATTTTGCCCATTTTTAAGGTCCAGCGGGTGTTGGCTCTAAAAACTCTGCAATCTCTGGGGAAGCTACTGCCCATTTGACATGTTGCCATCCAAGTAAGGATCATGCCTGTTACCTGCTCTGCCTCTTCCACCAACCTAGAAATCTATATGAATCTTGGAGGGAAAAGAGGGCAAAGGAATCTGAATACAACTAGGAAACAAAAGAAGGAGCAGCCCTCTTTGTCTGCTTTTGTAAGCCCAATTAGTGGGTGAAACTTGGTCATTAAATGAGATGAAAGTTTTTAACTATTACAGACTGTGCATCCTGACTACAGAGGTAAAATAAAACCTCTTTCTTTCTTTCTCTTTTATTTGTTCATTTGTTCGTTCTTTCTTCTTTCTTTCTTTCTTTCTTTCTTTCTTTCTTTCTTTCTTTCTTTCTTTCTTTCTTTCTTTCTTTCTCTCTTTCTTCTTTCTTTCTTGATTAAAAGTGAAGTTAAATATTTTTATTTTTGAGAGAAACAGTAAAGTCATAGAATCAAGATACAAGGAATATCTTCTAGTAATACTGGTAGTCTTGAACAATGATGCTAAGTATTCTGTTAGGCAGTTACATAGAAAAGGTGGGTCAAGGGAACAACAGTAACAAGTAAAATGTAATAGCTATTAAGCATTGATTTCATTCTACAGTGTTTATATTGTTCTATATCTGTTAAAACTCTATCGTCTTTTTAAAATGGATTCCTGGGCTAGGCTAGGCAAGGAGGCACATGCTTGTAATCCCAGTGGTTTGGAAGCCTGAGACAGGAGGATCACAAGTTCAAGGCCAGCCTCAGCAACTTAGTGAGGTCCTAAGCAACTCAGTGAGACCCTGTTCTCAAAAACAAAAAAGAAAAACGGCTGGGGATGTGGCTCAATGGCTACGTGCTCCTGCGTTCAATCCCTGGTACCAAAAACATAAAAATAAAAAATAATAAAATAAAATGAATTTCTGTGGATTTATTGCTAACAAAGTTTTAAATTGTATGTACATTATATATATGTATATATATAATAGTATGCATGGTTTATATTTATTTATTACATATATTTGATCTTAAAACATTTTGGTTTAAAATAATTTTAAACTCAGAAAATTGCAAACTATAGTAGAGCGATCCAATGTATCCTTAATTATATTTCCCCAATGGTAACAACTTAAATAAGTATAGTACAAAGCTAAAGCTAGAAAACTGATATGGCTACAATCACAGACTTTATTCAGATTTGACCAGTCAAAATTTTATTACCTATCAATATTTCTTCTATCTTTCATTCTTTAGTGCATGTATTACCTACTTGGTTAGATAATTTTCATTTATGGAACATATATACATATATATTCTCTAATACATGGATTGCATGAATAACACACAAGACATTCATGGTCTAGAAGGAAAGGAAGATTTATAATAAAGAATTGCCATAATTCATCTAATCTGAGATGTTATCAATTGTAAGGTGTACCATTATTTTATGTGGCTTTAAATTAAATTATCTGAAATAATAACAATTTTGCTATTATAAGACATATCTTGATTTTAGAGTTGTTAAAATATAAAAAGGTGCATCTTAAAATGGATAATGTGCAGTACAGCAAACACTATAATATAGATGTGTTTGTCACATTATAGAATTTAATTGAATGAGTAATTTATTTCCTGGGGTGGGCTATGCCCAAGAGAAAGGCACAGAGAAAACACAGGGTGTAAGAGGATGAATCTAAAAGGCATAGGAGTTGCCGAAAAGCCCATGGAGCATGGACCCATGAGAGTGAGCAAGACATTCTTGATTCATGTGCAATGGTTAATGCAGAGTGTTGCTGGAGGGACAGGCAAGAATCTGAAAATGAGGCCAGAAAGGAGACTGGCATCAGTTGGTGAAATTCCATTCCTGCTACTGTAAAGAGTGCTACTGTGGAGTATTTAAGAAGGAGGGTGGCATTATGTATATTTTGAAATTCAAAATCCTATGACAATGCAAGAATGAATCGCAGGAGAAAGTTAAGGAAGGAGACACATTGAACGCTTGATATCAGTCTCTGCAAAATTCATCGCCCATAGGAAATCTGAGTTAATTTTTTTTCTTAAAGAGAAAAAGTCCATAAACTGAATACTTGAAAATTGTTTTAAAATTAATGCATTGTAATGTTAAAATTACTTGACTGCTCTCCATCATAAATCACAATTAGAGTTGTCTTTCTTTTGGGGACTATAGCATATTATTTAATCTTCTATTTAGCATGTATTTCAAACAATCTCCTTTTATGGATATTTTTTTCCTTCTATCTTCCTTGTAGATTGTAAACCTATTGGTGTTGGAGGACCTCTGATGATGGCCCCTGCAGGAAAGATGGGTGGGGAAGAAGACACCAGAAGCATAGGTGAGAAGATGACCCTCGGAGTCACCGTGGTAGTCAAGAAAGAAGAGGATCATTTTATATAAGTGATAGAAAAAGATGAAAATGTTCGATGTCTGGAGATGTTTAGGAATTAAAATTCGGATTTCCTGATGACTGATCTTCTGTGGTTGAACAGGCAGGAGCCACGAAGGATTAGTCTTGGGTGTCTGGCAAGGGCTTCTGGATCAAAAGCTGCCTGTACTAACCAGGAAACACTGGAGAAGCTCTTCTGGAAAGAAAGTTGATAAAGGAATATTTGTTTAATATCACTTTAGGACCAGGACGGGCTGTATCATTTTCAGTACCATGGTTTAAATTTCAAGATGAAGATAACAGAACATTAAACTAAGGGTTGCACAGGTCACACACCCCACAAGTTTGTCCTTATTGAGATCTTCAGCAGATTTTAACTAGACCGTTGCTTTTATGAACTCAGATTTTGATAATTGTGTGGGATGAAGAAACACATAAGTCAAAAGATTGCAAAAAGCAGGCAAAGGTAAGTAATGAAGGAATCTATTTCACGAGAAAGTATGGAGTGAGAAGAGCGAACCCTGACATTTAAAGATGGGAAGAGCTGGGGTGTAGCTCAGTGGTTGAGCATGTGCTTAGCAAACTCAAGGCCCAGAGTTGGATCTTTAGCAGCAAAAGATGTCTCCCTGCCAGGAAAAAAAAAAAGGAAAGAAAATATGGAGAAGCCATCTATAAGAATTAAAAAGAATGGCCAGAGAACCAAAAGGAAAACTTATCTTTCCCCATAATAGTATTTGCTTTATATTATAACTGCCTTATACTTGCTCTGAATATAATTCTGGGGCAGACTGATTTCTTTTTTCTGACTCTACACTTACCTTTGAGGAAAAGTTTTCCTAAATTGCCTGGTTCAAATTATCTTGAAAAAAAAAATAGAAAATTGGCCATCTTACTTATTATGAAGATTTTTAAAAAATAAAAAATAAAAGTCTCTCTTCTCTTTACCACTGATGCATCCTGGGAATTCAAGGATACCAGGTGGATATGTTCCACATTGTCCTGAGCTAAACATTGTGTGCTGAGTTCTTAATGTAATGTGGAAAACAACAGAAGCACATTAGAGCCAGTCAGAGGCGCTGGTGTGGTCCAACATCAGGGTGGTGTGCAGTCTGGACAAGGAGGAGCCTTGACCAGCATAGGCCCAGAGGATAATCCAGGCCCTGAGCATCTTTCTTCTCCAGTGCTCTCCAAATATCTGTCTGTGGGCAAGATACTGCATTCAGGAAGTCAGCTCTTAGAAAGGATCAGTGTGGGTGCAGGGAAGTTTACCAGGGTCTAAGATGCATTCACCTACTGGTAATGGAGGACAGTTATTCCTGCCATCTTTCCTCACTAGGAAAGGCACAGATACTTTTCCAAGTTTAAAATGTCTGGTATCCCTAGACTACTCTTGCATGGAAAAACAGACATGTGGATGGTCACAAGTGATAAAAGACAGTAAATGGACAATGAAATCAGGTGAATTAGAATAAAAGGATAAAATGGAATAGAAGACACAGAAAAATCCATGTAGATACAGTCATCTGATCCTTGACAAAGGTGCGAAAAACTTCTGTTGAAGAAAAACCCATGACATTGGGCTGGAATTACATATGTAGAAGAATGAAACTAGACCCATATCTCTCATCCTGCAAAAAATTCAACTCAAAGTGAATCCAAATTCTAGGAATTAGACTAGAAATAATGCAACTGGTAGAAAAAAAAAAAAAACAGGGTCAATATCCCAACATATTGGTTCAGGCACCAACTTCCTTCTTAAGACTCTAAAAGCTCAAGAAATAAAATTAAGAATCAATAAGTGAGATAACATTAAATTAAATAAATCTTTCACAGCTAAGGAAATAATTGAGAACATGAGGAGAAAGCCTGTAGAATGGGAGAAAATCTGCCAGCTACTACTTCGAAAAGAGATTAATATCCAAATACATAAAGAACTCAAAAAACTCAACATAAAACCCAATCAATAAATGGACAATGAACTGAGCAGACATTTTTCAAAGGAAGAAATACAAATGGCCAATAAATATATGAAAGAAAATGTTAAAAATTCTTAGAATCAAGAGAAATGCAAGTCAAAACTACACAGAGATTTTATCTCACTTCAGTTAGAATGGCAGGCATTAAGAATACAAGTAATAAATGCTGGTGAGGATGTAGGGAAAATGATACACTTATTCATTGTTGGTGGGAATGCATATTAATACAATCACTATGGAAAGCAGTATTCAGTTTTCTCAAAAAACTAGGAATGGACCCATCATATGACTAGCTATCCCACTCGGTATTTATCCTAAAGAGTTATTAGCAAACTATAGCAGTACACGTACACCAATGTTTATAGCCTTACAATTCACAATAGCCAAGTTATGGAACCAGCCTAGATACCTGTCAACAGATGGATAAAGAAAATGTGATGTATATATACACACAATGGAATTTTACTCAATCATAAAGAAGAATGAAGTCATGTCATTTATTGATAAATGGATAAAACTGCAGAACATTGTGGTAAGTGAAATAAGTTAAACTCAGAAAGTAAAGTGTCATATTTTTTCTCTCATCTGAGGAAGCTGGGGGTGGGGGGAAGAGGAATAAAAAATGAGGAATCTACAAAAATAGAAGGGAGTCCAATAGAATAAAAGAAGGAGATTGAGAGGGAGGGAGGAGGGGAGACCATGGGAAGTACTGGGGAATGAAATTTACCAAATTATGCTATGTTCATGTACAAATATAATGAATCCTGCTTATATTCATATATATAACTATAATATTCTAATTAAGAGAATAATAATAATAATAATAATAATAATAATAATAATAATAAGGATATCAGTAGAGTAGAGCAAGTGGATTTGGGGGATGGAAAAATAAAGGGAAAAGGAAAGTACTAAAGAATGAGATTGACTAATTTTGTTATGTGTGTGTGTGTGTATGTGTATATATATATATATGAATATATATCTCACATAATGAACCCAGCTATTTTATATGATTATAATGCACCAATAAAAATAAATTAGAAAGACGAAATCAGGATTTAAAACTAGCTTAATGAATGCTTTCAAAAATATAAAGGAAATTATGAAATATATTAGAAATATGAAACGAGTATAGAGCCAAATCAATTGGAAATACTGGCATGTGAATATATTAGTTGAAATAAACACAGAAATTAAAGCATGGTATGGCACAAACAGAGAACAAATTAGTGAGATAGAAAATCAGACTGAAGAACTCCTCAAGAAGATACTAGCAGAAGTGGAAAATAAAGAATGAGATATAGAGGAAATATGAAAAGTAAAAATCTATATAAAAACATCTGTTCCAGAATGGAAGGAAACTGTAAAGAATTATTGATTTTTATAGAAGTGAATAAAATATTAGACCTCAAATTTAAAGGGCTCATAAAATATAAAGTAAGACAGACACATACAGAAAAATTATAGTGAAGGGCTGGGAGGTGGGTTCAGTAACAAAGCCCTTGTTTAGAAAGTCCCTAGGTTTAATCCCCAGCATCCCCCCAAAATATGATGATGACATTAAAGTATAGAAAAGTCCTAAAATTTTCCAGAAAGCTAATCAACTCTAATGGAACAGGCATCAAATTTTCAACAAACTTGTCAACAGCAACACTACTTGCTGATAATACTTTCAAACTGATGTAAAAGCCATTTTACATCATGAGTAGTAAATCTCATCTCTGAAATAGGGGCAATGTCCACATTCCTGTGGGCAGTTATAGTCTCTGTAACTCTATTTATGCTCAATCTTAATTGCACTTCCAGCATTACCAGTTTTTATTTTTTTGTTGCACTTTTATCTTTGTTGCCTAATTCTTTTGATTACCCATTTTTGTAAATTGTCACATGGGCTCACCACTGGGAGACAAGAGGATGACAAACTGCTTTCTTTGCCGTCTGTTCAAGAACTGAGTGACAGATGTGCAATGACCAGTTACAGACAGACCTGGAAAGAAGTGATATGATTGGTCACTGACCTACCTACCTGTCATTCATGTGTTGATTTATGGACTGAAAAGCTGGGTATGAAGTTTTTACTTCATGCAATTACTCAGAGTTAATATGCCACAACAATTGAAATTTGAAAAGCATTATGAGGGGAAGAGTGTTACCTAACTAAACCTTGGTGATTAAATATTGTACATATTGGAACCATTGCATATAGTTACATTCTAAAATATACCAAAACACCCCATTGTGGTTGGATTATTTTGAGAGGTAAATTCTGCATGAGAATGGCAGAACTCTTCACACATAATGACTCCATCTAAACTCTACTAAAAGACCACAAAATTCCATCTTGGTTTCTAGCTGCATAAGACTGTGTCCCTAGGATGACCCCAGACCTCCTTAAAATGCTTACCTGAGAAAGCTCCATGCCAGAGGAAAATGTACTGTTTGATCTTGTATAAATTTGGTGATAAGCAGATAGTTGATGATGGTTAATTTTATGGGCCGACTTTATTAGGCCACAGCGTGCCCAAATATTTGGTCAGACATTGTGCTGAGTGAGTGTGTTTTAGGATCAGATTAACATTTGAATTCATAGGTTAAGTAGATCACCCTCCCTGATGTGGATGGCCATTATCTAATCAGTTGAAAGCTTACATTTAAAAAAAGGCTATATTAGCTATCTTTCTGTTACTATAACAGAACACCTGAGATAACCAACTTAAAATAAGGAAAGGTCTATTTTGGTTCACAATTTTGGAGATTTCAGTCCAAAGTTGGTTGGCCCTGTTGCTTTTTGGGCCTGTAGTGAGACAATAGTAAATCATGGAGGAAGTACATAGCAGAGGAAGCCCATTCACCCCATGATTGGGAAGGTAAAAAGAGAAGGGAAGAATCTTAACCATTACAGTCAGCCCCTGAATTGCCTTTGAAAGCAGTTACTTAAGAGGTCTTTCAACTATAAATTCTTTTTGTACTTCTATGAGATGAAATATTGCTACCCCCAAAGTATTTCCTTGTGGACTTGAGAGACATTTCTCCTTAAAATACCAAGATTTATGGAGAAAACTCTTGCTCTTTCTTTCCTGGGCCCTGTGGGAGGGTAAGTACCTAATTTCCATAGGTGCTTTGCTTTGTTGAACCAATGCCTCTGTCACAAAGATGGAGAAATTTGTATCTCTTCCAGATAAGTGCCAGTTCCAAATCCAAGTCACATGCACTACACTCTTTGTATCCTTCTATCCCGTTGCCTTAGCTTATCACAGTCTGAAAAACTCTTTTCTGCTTTGGTGAAGTTGAGTTTGGCTTATGCTGGATTCTCTTCCTATTGCAATACTATTATTGACTAGAACCCACCCTTTCTACTTTAAATGTGGCTTGAAAAGTTAATGGAAGAAAATATCAAAGAATGTTTTTGTGACTTTGGTTGGAATCGGACAGAGTACTTCTTAAACAATAATTCAAAATTATGACCCATAAAGAAGAATAATGCATGGCTTGGCTACATAAAAATAAAGTCTGCTCAATGAATAAAAACATAAATATGGTCAATGCATGGATAAGGGGCTCGGGAAAATACTTGAGAAATCTAACACTAGTTATTTCAGATATATAAACACAATCTATACATTCACAAGAGATGGAGAGGAGATGTTATTAAAAATAGGTCAATGTCATGAATAAGGACTTCATCAAGATGCCAGATAAAGATATAAATAGAAAGTAAACACCAGCTATTAAGAAAATGTGGGATAAAACGACAATTTAAAACCTCCTGACAGTTGGATGAGGGGCCACAGTGAGAAATGTTTAGAATAGTAGTTTTAGAATAACAGTTGGGTTGGTATGAATGTCAGTTAATAGTATAATCATTCTAGGAAGCCATCTAGCTATATTAGTAAAATTAGTTATGGTCTCTCCTTTCCCAGGAATTCCATTTCCAGAAAGCACTCCTTTATAGCTCCATAAGAGAACAAGAATAGGTATATTTATTTCAGCTGAACGGGTAGAAACAGATCATTGAATGCTACTCAGGTGACAATCTCTGGGTGAGTAAATGTGTAAAATGTTGTGGATGTGTGGAACACTATGTAGCAGCCAGAGGCAACAACCTAGATGTAGACCCAGAAATGTAAATAGATTTTATAAACATAGTGTGAGTGAAATCATAACCACCTCAGATCTATGGTACAGTATCATTTGTGTATATGAGGAGCTCTGCCTTCATAAACAACTTTTCAAACCTGCATATGTATTTCAATATACCTTTTCAAAACTACACAGAGATAAGCAGAGGACGCACCTGTCTTCGTATTAGGTAGCCAGGGAAAGGAGGAAGGAGGAAATGGGAAATAAAAAAATCAAATGAGACAAGACAGGGTCATTTATAAGGTCTTGGTGGTCCTTGGTATGAGAATGATTCACTTGACTCTGAACCTCAGGTTCTATTAGGGGGGAAAAAAAACACCAAAAAAAAAAAAAAAACAAAAAAAACAAAGGAAGATCTGGGCCTAAAGATCTGTGATCAAAGCTTTTCTTTCTTTTTTTTTTTTAATATTTATTTATTTATTTTTAGTTCTGTGCTGATACAGCCTAGCCATAGTTTTAGATTTAAGAAAATTTTGAGATCTAGTAAATTCATGTTGTAAGATATCTAATTACTTTCCATAAAACTAAAAAAGGAGCCCTCTTATATTAATAAATAATATTTATTATTTACAGTGGGACAGAGACTGATTTCACATGCAATATTCCATTTTATTCTCAAATCAGTCTCCTGGGGTAAATTTTATCATTATATTTGTAGTACAGATGTGGAAACTTAGGCACAGAAAGGTTAAGTACCTTGTCCAAGATTAGCTAGTAAACAATGAAGACCGTAGTAGAGGACTAATGGAATTAGAATTCAATAATCACGCTGTCAGCCAGAGTTCAAAATGGACACCCGCCTACCACAACTGTGCGATTGCATCCTAAATAATAGTACTTAGTCTTCCCTAAGCAGACTATACTTCAGATCAGTCTATGGCCTCAAAATAAATGTGGAGTGTGATGCATTCTATCATTAAGAGACATTTTTTTTCTGCTTTCAGATAACATTTTTTTTTATCAGTTTATGAATTACTTGTCCTATAAATTATAGGATTAGGTTTCTTTGTTACTTAAGCAACAGAAAGGTTTTAGGCACAATTATTCCACTTACTGATTACTTTTACTACTTTTTTCTCTGCTTCATTTCTTTGGGAAAACATTTAAGATTAAATTAAAGCTGTTTGCAGCATCCATCCATCTGTCATGGCTTGAATACATTGATGAATATTTCTCATGTGAAGGAGTTATGGCTGGTTGCTTATGGAATGATGAGATACTGAGAAAAAGAAATTATGGGGTCACATGTTGCACATTATGCAATAGGACACTGATATATCTTTTAAAAGAATTCCTCTCACACCCCTGGAAACTGGGAAGAAAAGAAAAATGGTCAACTTTTTAAAGGTTAGAATGTAATAAAATGAAAGAAGAACTTAAAAAAAATCTCTCAAAAACTATACTAACCCAAGACAGCTTGGGCATAATAATAGAAAATGGTAGTAATAATGGTGATGATGGTAGCTAACTCCTATATGGTATTGTGTTGAGGGTCTTACATAAATTACCGTATTCCATCTTTAGAACAACCCGTCAAGAGCCAGGGAGCTGGTGAACCAGGCATTCCTTTGGACCTTACTGCTGGGCAGGAAAGGCAGACAACTTAACTATTACAGTTATCTGGAGTCTAGGGAGCTGGAGTATCAGAGGAAGAGTATCAGTATCATTGGAAACGATGCAGAAGCAACTGAAGGATTAATTTCAACAAGATCCTCTGGGCTGGGGCCAAAGTCCTCTGCCTTATTGGTATCAAGATCTGGGTCCTTGTTGTGCTTCACCTTCTGCCCGCTCACCAAAGATACAATTTCTTAGAAGTTGGTGTCCGATTGAAAGATGGTAGGGTTTGTAACATGGAGTGATGGCGGAAGAATTGCTTTGTTTTGGGAGTTGTATTTTAAAAGGTATTGACAAGATTTATGTTTGAGGAAAACATGAAAAGCAAAGTGATCTTAGCTTTCCTCCAATTGTCATTGTGGACAGAAAGATAAAACTTCATTTGGAGAGGGAGATGAAAATCTATTCTGCACATCCTGAGAAGAAAGATGTAAATCACCGTCTTGGGCATTTAGAGAAAGTGAGGCAATAGCTGTTACTCTAAGAGATATGAATGTGTGCCCCACCTGCCTAGGAGTGACACCGTGGTTTGAAAACAAGAACACATGAAAATATTACCAATTCAAAATGTCAAAAGAGGTCCAGAAGGCAGGATGTGTGAACTGAGAATGTGGGATATTTGGGGCCTTTCGGGAAAGGATAAATTGCTTTTGATGCAGCCTGTTTCTATCTCTAGGGAAATTCTACCACATATTTGATTTTTAGCTGCAATGTGTTACTACATATTTATGCCCTTGAATATGTATTTATTACAGTTTTATGCAGCCCATTTTCATGACGTGAATTGTTTGTCTCTCTTAAGGGATATCTGTGTTTTTTCCCCAGATCATATCAAATGAGAAAAATATGGAAAGTAACTCCATTTGAAGCAGAGAAAATCCTGTTCTGCAAATCAAACCCAAACAATTAAACACGACTAGAAAAAAAATGAGGAAATTTGCACCTATGATTTGTGATTAATTTCTTTACGATTGTTTTTCCGCTCATTTCTGGTCATGGTTACACACTCTCTTTTACAAATGTCTCCTTTCTTTCCTCAAATAAATCGAAGCTTAAAAAAATACTTTATAGATACATGAATGCAAATACTGGTAATTTTGAGCACTATAGGGAGACTTGGCATAGCATTAATAAAGTCTACATCACAAGTGTCTTCTGCTGTCTTCCTTGAGTTTGGATCAATCACCATCCTACATCTTCATTCCTGTATTCACCCTGACTGTGGCAAGGCTGAAAGGAGAGAGGATTTTTCTGAACCTTCCTGGAGAAAAGGTAACTTCAAAATTTGGGGGAGTTTTTGCATACTGCCCAGAGTCCACCATTTTCTCAAATGGATAATGAAATCCAGCCCATCGATGCAACAGTGATGGCTATTGTCAGGACAAAAAATGGTAGTACTTACAGTTTTCAAATCCATCATTATGCCCAAGCTTAAGATTAGAACACAAACTGGGAATGGGCTTAGAGTCTTGCCCTTTTCCAGAGTTCTCTGATAACTGGTTATCTTGGGGTTGGAAGAGTGTTAAGGGCCTAAGGTGTTCAGTCTCAAAGGTTGTTACTGTGTCATAATCTTTTTTTTTTTTTGGTGCTTTGGTTATTTACACAACTTTTTATATATAATTTTTTCACCTACCTTGCCTACCATAGTTCTAAGGATTTTTAATTTTTCCATTCCTGACAATTCACACTTCCAAATTTACACATACTCCTGTTGCCATTTGCTCCATTTGAGGCCAGCTTAGAAATGTGGTTGTACCAATAGGCAGGAGAACACACCCAAATGTTTTCATTTAGTCACAAAAATGCTCAATGATCCATAGACCTCATGTTGAGGAACATTAAAATAGGGGATTGAAAATTGAATGAACAAGATAACAAGAACTGTGAAGGGTCTGAGATATTACCTGACTAGTAAGCAAATCAATTACCCATTCTAGTTTCATGAAAACTTGTCAGAGACAAAGAATATTATTACCCACAGCAGGTAGAATAAATATCTGCATATTTACTTTGGTTACTTGAACTTTAATTACTGCAGGGTGATGTGAAGAGGATGAAATGACACATCATGGAGGAACATGCAATGGATGCATTACAGAAGAAGAGTCATGAATACAGGGGACCCAAATTTTTTCAAATGGAAATAAATATGTCTACCATTTGCTCAGAAGAGAAACACTATCTCTACCTTCTAAGGTAGCAATCAAATCTTTTCTTTGTTATGAAGGGATGTAATATCTTCTGAGGCTGTTCACTGTACAAATATCTGGGAAAAGGTAGCTTGGACAAAGAGCTTGTTTATAAAATGGTTGTAAATGCATGGTCCATAGAAAATTGTCTCTCTAAACAAACAAACAAACAAACAAAAAAAGCCAAAGAAAACACCAAAAAGTAAAACAAACAAAAATCCCTGAAATGCAAAAACCTACAGATTACTTTTAAAAGTCATGGAACAGGGAGGAGTTCAAGATGGCGGACCAGAGGGAGGCAGCATTCTGTATTGCTCTGTGATCCAGATCTTACCTAGTCAGAATACTGCATCTCTGAGAGTGTTAGAGGGCCCCTATACAGCTGCTCTCTGCAGAAATCACCAGCACTGTGCAGGGCTCTGGGCCTCAGTGGTCAAGCAGGACCCAAAGCCCAAAGTTCTGGTTCACATAAGACTCAGGGAGCACCTTAGCAGAATCACCTACCAACAAATCTGCAGATTGCAAGACTTCACTCTGCTCCCATGCAGGTCACTCAGCTGCTACCTACCCACAGCACAATGCCATCGCCCTGCTCCCCTCACCTCACTGGACACCCTGGTGCTGAAAGCAGACCGCCACCATCTTGGCTCAACATTCTCACCATGTTAGGTGGGGGCAGTTCCCATATTAGATCTCCAGGGGCCAGTGGATTTTCACAGAAATCACCAGCACTGCCACCACTCTTGCAGAAATCAGAGCCTGTGGGATCAAGTTGTCTCCGGACTCTGTTCCCAAAGCCCACATGGCTCTCAAGCGGCTTAGCAGAAACACCTATCAGCACCTCTGCAGAACTCCAGACTGCGCGCTGCTCCCTTGCAGGTTACTCAGCTGCTACCTACCCATGGCACAAGGCCATCTCCCAGCTCCCTCCACATCATCAGACATCCTGGCGCTGAAAGCAGACCAACTTCATCTTGGAAAACCTTCCTGGCTATTTTGTGGTGGGCATGGCTATCAGATCAGATTGCCATTTGAGCAGTTATCTGATTTCCAATTCCTCCCGTCTCCCCAAGGGCATTAACTCAGCACAGTGGCCACCCAACATAAGAACAGCTCTCAGTTGGACAGGAGTGAAGTGTAAACAGGGCGCCGCCTACTTGGGGGGTGAGAGGTTCCACAGTTGGGACCTCATAAATAAGAGAGGAGAAGGGACTAAAATCTGGAACATAGCAGAGAGATCAGGATTTGATAAATCTCCAGGCAAGCAAGGGAGATGATACCGGGGCCTCAAGTCAGAGGAGTGGTCACAAAAAAAGACCTGTAAGGTGCTGTTTCCCTGCTGGGACTGGTGGGCGGCACTCCCTGCTTCCAGACGCTCCACACCAGGCCCAGTCTTCACACCCTGGTTACCTACACCATCCAGAGGGCAGAGACACCTACTAGATGAGACAACCCCACCTACTGGATGAGAAGAGAAAGAAACGGATCTCTAAGAGTATTATTATTATTTTTTCTCTTCTTCTTTTACTTCTACCCTTCTATCCCCTGGCCCTCACATCCCCAACATATGTGAAACCAAGAACTTTGCATGAAATAGGACTTTGAGGACTGAGTCACCTGAATAATATAATATAGAGGAATTTCATAAGCCCCTTTTTTCTCTTTTTTCTTCTTTCTTTCCATTTTTCTCTTTCTTCTTCCTTCACCCTTCAAATTATACTATTTTAACATCCAGTGTTTTTCTAAAAACATATGTGTGTCTATGTTTGTTTTATGTACTCTACTGTCTTCCCACATAATTGTCTACCCCAAATTACCTCCAATATATTTTTCTGCTACTTACTCTGTCCACTAGATTTCTCCTTCATGTTGCCTAACATTTATTAACTATATATCCTCACATTTTCTCCCCTCAACATATTGTCCTATGCCTGACCCCCAGTTCATTCTCCACCACCAGAAACTGTAAACCATTTTATAAAACTACTGATTATATTTTAAATAATAATTGAATCCAACATTTCTGGACATTGAGACTAAACAGTAAATGTCTTAATAACAACAATTTGTTCATAGGTGATGTATTATTGATATTGGGATCTGTTAATATTGTTCTTTTCCACAAAGGAGAGATCTTGGAACCCTACAAGAGCACTACAAATCTATAAAGTAAAAAAATAACACACCAGATCCACAGAGTTGGAAAGGAAGACACATGAGCAACATGAAAAGACAAGGAAAGAAAGTACCACAAACAAATCAAGAAAACACATCATTAGAAGAATTGGAAGCTACAGCAGAAAAAAGACAGAGAAAGATTTTAGGGTACACATGGTTAAAATGTTTTGGTATTTCAAAGAAGACATAATAGAACAAATACAGGAAGTGAAAGATCACTTTGACAATGAGATATATAAACAAATCAAAGATGCAAAAGATCATCTCAACAGGGAGATAGGTTACACAAAACAACCAAACAGAAATCCTTGAAATGAACAAATAATAAACCAAATTAAAAACTTAAGTGAAAGCAACACAGCAGAGTAAACCACTTAGAAGATAGGACATCAGACAATGAAAATCAAATAAATCATCTTGAAAAGAACATAGACCATATAGCGAAAATGATAAGAAACCATGAGCAGAAATCCCAAGAAATATAACATAAAAAGACAAAGTTTAAGAGTTATTGGCATAGAGGTCCAAACCAAAGGAATGAACAATCTATTCAATGAAATAATATCATGAAATTTTCCAAACATGAAGAATGAAATCCAAATTCATGAAGCCTATAGGATGTCAAATGTACAAAATCACAACAGACTCACACCAAGGCACATTATAATGAAAATGCCCAATATATAGAATAAGGAGAGAATTTTAAAAGCCACAAGAGAAAGGAATCAGATTATACATAAGGGAAAACCAATTTGGACAATGGCAGATTTTTCAACACAGATCTTGAAACCTAGAAGATCCTGGAACAACATATATCAAGCTCTCAAAGATAATGGGTGCCAACCAAGGATCTTCTATTTAGCAAAATTAAGCTTTAGATTTGAAGATAAAATAAAAACCTTCCATGATAAACAAAAGTTAAAGAATTTATAGCTAGAAAACCAGCACTACAGAACATCCTTGGAAAAATATTTCATGAAGAGGAAATGAAAAAGAGCAATGAAACTAGCAGAGAGAGGTAGTACACTAAAGGGAAAACTAATCAAAGAGGAAAACCAATTCAAGTAAAATAACAAAAATAAACAAATATGGCTGGAAATACAAACCATATCTCAAGAGTAACCCTAAATGTTAGTGGCTTATATTCACCAATCAAAAGACATAGGCTGCCAGATTGGATTTAAAAAAGGAACCAATAATATGTTGCCTCCAGGAGACTCATCTGATAGGAAAAGACATACACAGACTGAAGGTGAAGGGTTGGGAAAACTCATACCACTCAGATGGACTGCAGAAGCAAGCAAGGATTTCCATACTCATATCAAAAAAGTAGACTTCAAGCCAAGGTTAATCAAAAGGGATAAAGATGGACATTACATACTGCTCAAGGGAACCATACACCAATAAGACATAACAATCATAAATATATATGCCCCAAACAATGGTGTAGCTATGTTCATCAAACAAACTCTTCTCAAGTTTAAGAGTCAAATTGACCACAACACAAAAATCTTGGGTGACTTTAACACACCTCTCTCATCACTGGACAGATCTTCCAAACAAAAGTTGAATAAAAAAACTATAGAACTCAATAACATAAAGAATAACTTAGACTGAACTGACATATATAGAATATTTCAGCCTGCATCAGGCAGATACACTTTCTTCTCAGCAATACATGCATCCATCTCTAAAATAAACCATATACTATGCCACAAAAAACTCTTAGCAAATAAAAAAGAGTAGAGATACTACCATGCATTTTATCAGATCATAATGGAATGAAATTGGAAATCAATGACAAAATAAAAAAATAAAAATTTCTCCATCACCTGAAGACTAAACTACTATGCTACTGAATGAACAATGGGTCACAGAAGACATCAAGGAGGAGACTAAAAATTCTTAGAGGTAAATGAGAACATAGACACAACATATCGAAATCTCTGGGACACTATGAAAGCAGTACTAAGAGGAAAATTCATTGCATGGAGTTCATTCCTAAAAAGAATAAAAAGTCAACAAATAAATAACCTCACACTACATCTCAAAGCCCTAGAAAAAGAAGAACAAACCAGCAGCAAAAGCAGTAGAAGGCAAGAAATAATTAAAATTAAAGCTGAAATCAATGAAATCGAAACAAAAGAAACAATTAAAATAATTGACAAAACAAAAAGTTGGTTCTTTGAAAAAAATAAATAAAATTGATAGACTCTTAGCTATGCTAACAAAGAGGAGAGATAAAACTCAAATTAACAGCATACACAATGAAAAAGGTAATATCACAACAGACAGTACAGAAATACAGAGGATAATTAGAAATTATTTTGAAATTTTATACTCCGATAAAATAGAAGACATTAAAGGCATCGACAAATTTCTTAAGTCATATGATTTGCCCAGATTGAGTCAGGAAGATATACACAATTTAAACAGGCCAATATCAAGTGAGGAAATAGAAGAAGCCATCAAAAGCTTACCAACCAAGAAAAGTCCAGGACTGGATGGATACACAGCCGAGTTCTACAAGACCTTTAAAAAAGAACTAATACCAATATTCTTCAATTTATTTCAGGAGATAGAAAAAGAGGCAGTAATTCCAAACTCATTCTATGAGGCCAATATTACGCTGATCCTAAAACCAGGCAAAAATACAACAAAGAAAAAAAACTTCAGACCAATATATCTAATGAACATAGATGTAAAAATTCTCAATAAAATTCTGGCAAATTGAATACAAAACATATCAAAAAAATTGTACACCATGATCAAGAGGGATTCATCCCAGGGATGCAAGGCTGGTTCAACATATAGAAATCAATAAATGTAATTTATCACATCAATAGACTTACAAATAAGAATTATATGATCATCTAAATAGATGCAGAAAAAGCATTTGACAAAATACAACACCCCTTTATGTTCAAAACACTAGAAAAACTAGGGATAACAGCACATCGTAAAGGCTATCTATGCTAAGCCTCAGGCCAACATCATTCTAAATGGAGAAAAATTGAAGGCATTCCCTCTAAAAACTGGAACAAGACAGGGATGCCCTTTTTCACCACTTATATTCAACATAGTTCTTGAAACACTGGCCAGAGTAATTGGACAGATCAAAGAAATCAAAGGGATATGTATAAGAAAAGAAGAACTTAAATTAGCTCTATTTGCTGATGATATGATTTTATACCTAGAAGACCCAAAAAACTCCACCAGAAAACTTCTAGAACTAGTAAATGAATTCATCAAAGTAGCAGGTTATAAAATCAACACCTATAAATCAAAGGCATTTCTGTGTATCAGTGACAAAGCCTCTGAGAAGGAAATGAGGAAAATTACCCCATTTATATAACCTAAAAAAAAAAATACTTGGGAATCGACTGAATGAAAGAAGTAAAAGAGCTATACAATGAAAACTACAAAACCATAAAGAGAGAAATCAAAAAAGACCTTAGAAGAAGGAAAGATCTACCTTGCTCTTGGATAGGCAGAATTAATATTATCAAAATGACCATACTACCAAAAGCACTATACAGATTAATGCAACTCTTATCAAAATCCCAATGGCATTCCTCATAGAAATAGAAAAAGCAGTCACGAAATTCATTTGGAAAAATAATAGACCCAGAATAGCTAAAGCAATCCTTAGCAAGAAGAGTAAAGTAGGTGGCATCATTATACCAGAACTTAAACTATACTACAGACTAATAGTAATAAAATAGCATGGTATTGTCACCAAAACAGACTGGTAGACCAATGGAACAGAATAGAGGACACAGAAACTAACCCACAAAATTACAAATATCTTATATTAGACAAAGGTGCCAAAAATATGCACTGGAGAATAGATAGCATTTTCAACAAATGGTGCTGGGAAAACTGGAAATGCATATGTAACAAAATGAAACTAAACCCATATCTCTCACCATGCACAAAACTGAACTCAAAATGGATCAAGGACCTAGGAATTAAACCAGAAACTCTGCGTCTAATAGAAGAAAAAGTAGGCCCTAATCTTCATCATGTGGAATTAGGCACCAACTTCCTTAACAAGACTCCTATAGTGCAAGAATTAAAACCAAGAATCAATAAATGGGATGGAATCAAACTAAAAAGTTTTTCTCAGCAAAAGAAACAATCTATGAGGTGAACAGAGAGGCTACATCCTGGAAGCCAATCTTTACCCCTCACTCATCGGACAGGGCACTAATCTCTAGGGTATATAAAGAACACAAAAAACTAAGCACCTAAAAAACAAATAACCCAATCAACAAATGGGCCAAGGACCTGAACAGACACTTCTCAGAAGAGGATATACAATCAATCAACAAATATTTTTTAAAAATGCTCATCATCTGTAGCAATCAGAGAAATGCAAATCAAAACTACTCTATGATATCATCTCACTCCAGTCAGAGTGACAGCTATTATGAATCAGACAACAATAAGTGTTGGTGAGGATGTGGAGAAAAAGGCAGACTCATACATTGCTGATGGGACTGCAAATTGGTGCAGCCAATATGGAAAACATTATGGAGATTCCTTGGAAATCTGGGAATGGAACCACCATTTGACCCAGCTATCCATCTCCTTGGACTATACTCAAAGACTTAAAAGCAGCATACTACAGGGACACAGCCACATCAATGTTTATAGCAGCACAATTCACAATAGATAAACTGTGGAGCCAACCTAGATGCCCTTCAGTGGATGAATAGATAAAAAAAATGTGGCATATATACACAATGGAATATTACTCAGCAATAAAAGAGAATAAAACCATGACATTTGCAGGTAAATGGATGGTGTTGGAGAAATGCTAAATGAAGTTAGCCAATCCCCAAAAAACAAATGCTGAATGTTTTCTCTCATATAAGGAGGCTGACTCATAATGGAGTAGAGAGGGGAAACATGAGACGAATAGATGAATTCTAGATAAGGAAGAGAAGAGGGAGGAAAAGGATGGTGAAATGTGATGGACATCATTATCCAAAGTACATGTATGAAGACATGAATTGGGTGTTAACCTACTTATATACAAACAGAGATGAAAAATTGTGGTATATATGTGTAATAAGAATTGTAATGCAAAAAACCCAACAAGTATATGTATAAAGACATGAATTATCATGAACATACTGTACACAAAGGTATGAAAAATTTTGCTCTATATGTGTAATAATATTTATAATACATTCTGCTGTCATGTATTTGAAAAAATAAACCAATACAAAGAAAGCATAGATTAAGAAAAAAATCAAAAGCTGAAAGTCATTCATATTGCCTGATCACAGAGTTTGAGGGGAGACTCCATGTACTAGATAAAAAAGAACTCTCTAATCTTAGAGTATAATTATGTGAATCCTTGGTACTACCAGATTTTATTGTATAAATTTGATTTATGAGTAGTGATGGCCTTGGATATATGCATCTGCCCATATTTGCTATACAGAGTCTGTTTCATCCAGTAGCTTTAAAGGCTAATCCAAACCATTGTATGGAAAAAAATCAAAGGGATTTCAAATAAATTTTGTTTGTGTTTGCTGAAAAATATTCATGGAACAACACTGAAAAATCCATTTCCAGTGAGAATATGAAGTGGAAAAGAAACACATTTCTGAAGAATAAAATATAGGGAATCAAAGAGTTCACATGATAAATGTGAAAAGGCAAAAAAACTAAAACACTAAAAAAACTAAAAATCCCCCAAATGTGTGATATTTATAAAAGGTACCTCTAAAATATGTAGCAGAATATTTGAAAGGAATGTATGAAGATGTATCAGACAAATATAAAATGATGAAAGTAGGTACAAAAGTAGAATGCCAGAAAAATTCAAATGAAAATCATATTTTGTATTGATAAATTAAAAATCTACCAAGAATGTATGAATAGCCATACACATTTAATATCTTTATAACATAGCTTTGAAATAGAAAAAGGAAAAAAAATGCTTGAAATTTATGGAGGATTTATCAAATTAAAGTTCATTGTGGGAGATTTTAGTACATATCTTTTAGATCCAGAAAATGAAAAATAAAATTATGCAAAACATAAAGAATTTGAATAATTCAATAATAAATTGAATTACATATGGAAGTATATTTCTCAGGAATGGTTCATGTAAATCTTTTCAAATATAAGACAGTCATAAAAACCCTTCACAAATACTATGCCACAAAGACAATATAAATCTTGTGGTTACAAATCATGAAATTCATATTTTGTGACCACCATGAAATATTAGTAAATATGAAATGTACTAATATTTACTAATGTAAATATATGGTAATAATGAAATAAGACTCCTTTATCTAATCACTTGAGAACTTAAAAATAGTCTTCTAAGAACCTCTTGAGATGGAGAAATGAAATATCAATTATATAAAAAAGAATGGCCCTTATTAAAATCCATGAAATGCAGCCAAAGGAATGCTCAAGGGGAAATTCAAAATCTTATAGTGCATTTCCTAGATTAAAATAGGTTGATAATTTATTACCTATATTTTCAGTTCAATAAATAAGAAAAGTAAAAACAAAACAAAAAAGTAGAAAGAAACAAGCAATATAGGTAAAAGCAGATTTATCAAGATAAGAAAAAAAATAAAGCCAAATAGTTTTTCTGAAAGACAAATTAGACTAAACATTGGCAAAACTTTCTGGAAAAATAGTGGAAAACAACAGTGATAAGATTACAGATGAGAAAAGCATATAATCATATGCTTTCAACTACATTCGGATAGATTTGAAAATCTAGATGAAATGAAGGATTTCCTACTATAAGATGAAAAGGAGTTTAAAAAAATTTTTTTTAAGTAGAGGCTAATAATCACCAGGGAAATTGAACAGAGGCTAACTGCTAACAAAGGTATGATGCCCAGATAATTCTATGAGCATGTTGTGCCATATCTTTTTCAAATATTTCAACTCTTTCAAAAAGAGGACTTGGCAGTTTCCCATAGTCAATTGATAGCACTGATATCAAAGCCAAATACAGTTGAGAGGAAAAATGGAAATCAAACAGGATTCAAAACTATAAAAATCAACGGAAAATTTCTAAGTAAAATATTAACAAAAGGAAGCTACCACATTTTAAAAGAATAATATATTGTCAAAAAGTAGAGATTATTTCTATAATTAAAAAATGCATCAATAGAGTATTCATCAATGTAGATGATCATGTTAGTACATTAAGGAAGATAATAAACATGAGAATTCTGATTATAGTTAGAGTTTATTAAAATTTATTAGTTTATCAAACTAATATTAAAACCAAAGACAGTCTTTCTAAAAATTACAAAAAAAAAATCTCCTAACCTAATATATGTTCTTGTGTTAAATACTCAGAGCAAATGTCACAATGGTGAAATAATAAAGTTATTCTCCTAAACAAGACAGGGGTGGCATCTTGTAACACTGCTGCTTAACTATGTACAAATAGTGTAATCAGTCTATTTGTATAATATAAAAATAAATAACAGTAACATGTAATATTAGGAAAAGATTGCCATTGTTGGCAGATATTTGAACTGAAGGAAATCTACAGAATGAGCTGAAAACTATTAGAATTGATAATCTAATTCAATGAGGCGGCCACATCAAGAAAACTATTATTTTCTTTTTTGAACAATAATTGTAAAAAATTAAATAAAGGAACTCAATTCACACGTGCAAATAAGCCAATCTCTAACTAAGATAGATGGAAATCTAACAACAATGTGGAAGTTCCCCACAGAGATAACTTCAATGAAATTAATGTAAGAAAAACCATAAGGGCAAGAAAAATAATCCCAGGGGTGACATAATATAGTACGGATGTCTTTTCTCCTAAATAGATCCACTAATTGAGTGCTTTCCCAGTCCCAATCTCATATAATCCTTGTGACATTTGACAATCTGGTTTTAAAATTTACTTTGAAAAATTATTTCTCTTTGGAAAGAGAAATAATAAGTAACTTCAAGTTATTATTTATGCAGAGTGAAATTTAGAGATCCTAAGTGCACTATCTGACATGTTTTGATAAAAGCATATGCGCACAGAATCCACAATCCTGTCAGGTAAAGGCACATCCAACACCTCAGAAGGCTGCTTAGGTCTTTTTCTGGTCATGCCTCTGCCCCTCCAAAGGAATCAATATTATTCTGATATTTTGCATCATAAATTGAGTCTGACTTTTTCTATCTAGAACCTCATAAAATATGACTCACTTGATATCTGCTTTTGTCTTTGGCTTCCTTTGATTAACATATTATTCTTGAGATTTACCCTATTGATGTCTGTATCAAAAGTTTGTTCCTCTCTATCAGTAATATTCCATTACATAAAAGTACAACAATTTGTCTCTTCTGTTGAGAAGCATTTAGGTTGTTTCAATTTTGGGCTGTTTTTCTGAAATCTCTTCAGTCTGTTCCTTGAATCTTTTGTCTGTTTTTGCTTCTGCACAGATTTGAGTCAGCTACAGTGAGTTGAAAGGTCTGAGAGATCATTCTTCCTGTTGGAAAACAGAACTTGTTCCAAATGTGAAGAGAAGGCAGTGAGTCTCACAACCGTAGACACTAAACAAACCTATCATCTTTCTCTCTTCTTTGTGTTACTTTCCTCCATAAATCAACCACTTATGAAAATGATGATACAGAAGAAGAGAAAAAAGATAGGGTAATTTTTTTTCCTCCCAGTCCTTCTGACTTATCAATAAATAGAAGGTAGAGACTCTTTGAAGAATGTACATGCATCTGTAAGTAAAACAATAATTGAGTTAGTTTTGTACAACTTTTCCATTGTTCTGGTAAGAACAAAGAACACATGCATATATATGAGCTATGAAATGCAAATTGTGTAATTTTGCTGATTCCAATACAAATTTTTATATTTGCATTTAAAACTGGCTTGGTATGAAAAAGTAACAATGGCAAAAATCCATGCTAATAGTGTCAACTTTCAATTTTTCTTTAGTTAGAATGACATTAGATAGCAAATAAAAATCACCACGACAAATTGAAGTACTATGGAAAAAGGAAAAACAAACAAAAATAAACAAACAAAAAAATCCCCAAACCCCTATAGATTATAGTACCTTTTGGAAAAAGGGGCCTGGATCTTTATTTTGCACTAGACCCTGTAGATTATATACCAGCTTTGCCCAGAATACCCACTGTGATAGAAGAGGGAATAAAAATGAGAATAACACCATCTGTTTGAGCCAAAGTTCTCTAGCAGAACAGAACCAGTGGAATGTACATATGGTTATAAGAAGGATTTATTAGATTGGCTTACATGACTAGAAGGATCATTCAATTCCATAATGGCTGCAGAGCTGGAGAAACCAGTAGTTTCTTATTCCAGGAAGTGAGCAACCAGAGAAGAGGGACAAATGATGTGGTTACAATCTGAGATGGAAGGAGAGAGTCACTGGAGAGTCTGTGCTCAAAGGCTGTAGAAACTAGAGTCTGATATCTGCAGGTGATGGCAGCAGCAAAACATGGACCTACTTAGGAAGAGTCATACATGTACCTATATGCCAGCTTCCCCTTCCATTTTTTGATTCATCTGGGCCCTGAACCTATTGGATGGTGCCACTAACATCCAGGGTTGTCTTCCTCCTTTAGTTCGCTGACCCACATGCCAATCATCTCTGCCAACATCCTCATGACATATCCAGAAGTGTGCCATACCTATTTTCTAGGCATCTCTCAACCCAGCCAAGGTGACAATCAGGATTAACTAACACACTTTATTTAATATAGACTCAGATATTTTTCTGAGAGTCCCAAGCTGGTTTCCTGGAAGTAGAAAGGAATAAGGCCATTTCCATTTCTGAGTTTTGATTGGCTTGCTCTCTGTGGGTGGCTTTCCTCACTACCCTCCTGCCAGTGCCATTTCTGATAATGTTGCTTGACTTATGCATCTACTCACTGGGTACTGCAGTACTTCATCAGGGGCCATGAAGAGGACCTTGAGCAATTCATTGTTAATCAGTTTGCTCTGAAACCATTTATACAAAGCAATTTCACCAACTTTAACTTGACAAAATATAATTTGATTAAAATCCCGAAATCTACATGGGACAACAATTTGTTTTGAACAATGAGTGGTTGAAAATGAATAATCTATAGTTTTTGTAATTTTGAGTTCATTTCCAGCAATTATGAAAGTAATTTAAATTTTAGACTGAAAATGAATTGAAATAGCAACCCCCAAATGAGAGAAGATGTTCCCTAATTCTGGAAAAAAAGAAGAAAATGATTAAGATGAACAAAGTATGGCAAAACCCTTCTATTGTGCATTAACATTTCCTAACTAGGGCCTCCCTCTCACATGAACAAATGACCAAACAGAGAACTTCTGAGTGTGAAACATTTATTTTATTTCCCGTTATATAAATTTGTCCACATTTCTCTGTTTGATTCCTGTGGTCTCTACTCATATTGGTAGACAAACAGCCTTTCCTTTCCCCACTGTGACTGCATTCTCTTGGGCACTGAAGTAGTTCCCTGTCTGTGCAGAGGGACATCATGACTTTGTTTGACTAAACTTTGGTCAGTGTTTGTCCCTCTTTTCTCTAGTAGGGGAAAACCAGTATTGCAAGCTGAGTAGAGACTCAGATGGTATACCATGCACCAATTCTCTTCCTCTCTGCTCTTCTTCTCAATGCACAGCCATGGAAGCACAGACTGAAAATATGTCCCACTTTCAGTCCAAAAAAAGCAAAACCTCATGCTTATTAGGGCATAAAGAATAAAGATGCATGCCACAGAATCTCTTTATAGCATCTACCAGTTCCACAAATAGCAAGCTCAGAAACTAGTTTGGTCTCATTTAGGTATAGGAGTCATCTAGGAATAATGCTAACCTCCTACAAAAACTTTTACTGAGGACTTTAAATATAGGAAGATGACCTTACTAATCCTTGTATTTTTCTTGCAATTGCTCTGCTTTATAGATTATGCCTGGCTTGAAATTGCTGCTTAGCCCTAGGGATTTGTTTTGACCATCTTGTTCCATTGCTGATGTCCATTGTTAAATTAAATTTGGCCTTATTTTCTCTCTTGAGTTTCTTTATTAATGACTACATCTAACTTAGTATATTAAAAAGCTGAAAACCTAACTCAGGGATATAACAAGCAATCAAATGTCCACCAATCACAAGCATCTAACTTATCAGATCCAAATAAGGCAAATGCCTATCTGTAACCAATCAAGTTCTGTCTAGAAATTCTAGTTCTAGAAAATTCTAGAATTAGAATCTAGAAATTCCAGTTCAGAACAGGTTCTCTTTGTTCTGCCTAGAAATAACCACTGCTAACTGTTGTAGAGTGGAGGTTTCTGAACCTCCTCTAGTTCTAAATGCTGCCTGATTCATGAATTGCTCTTTACTCAGATAAACTCTGTTAAATTTCACTTGTCTCAAGTTTTTCCTTAAGCAATGTGTTTCTTAAAATCTAGTTTACCCAGAGACAGAATACCAAGAGATATAGATCAGGAGGGTAAACTGTTTAAGCAATTTTTATTTATTTTCCTGACCCTGAATTTGTGATATGTTTATGTTTATTTGCTTAATTCTCTGAAAGGTATTTCCCCAAAAGCCTCAAGTTGCAGAGGATTCAAAGTGTGTCATTCATAACCACTTTAAGAAGCACCTAGTTTATTGGGCTATCCAGATCTATGAAAAACTGCAAGGCAGGAAGGTGAGTTCCCTTGTTAAGCGTCAAGCACATTGGTATTGGAGCACCCAACTCTTAACCTGAAATCAATAATAGAGTTTCCATTGAGCCAATGGCATCTCAGGAGTGTCACAGTGAATGAGAAGGTCTGGCCAGAGGTACAATTTTTAAAAAGCTTTTCAGACAAAAGACCAAAATCTTCTCAAAGATACAGAGGAGAAAAAACAATGAGGCACATTCAGAACTGGAAAGTGAGTGACAGTATGGATGGGACTTAAAATATGCCTATTAGAGTGGCAGAGGATACACCAGCAAGGGCTTATGTTTACTGTGAAGAATCTTGGACTTTCTACGTATTATAGTTTGGATTTGAGATGTCCTCCAAAAGCTGATGGGTGAGACAATGAGAGAAGGTTTAGAGAAGAAATGGTTGGGTTATGAGAGCCTAATGCAATCATCGAATTAATCCTGCGAAGGGATTAACTGTGTGGAAATTGAAGGTGGTAGGGTGTGGCTGGAGAAGGTGGCTTATTGGGGGTATGCATTTGGGGTATACATTTTGTATCTGGTGAGTGGAGTGAGTCTCTCTCTCTCTCTCTCTCTCTCTCTCTCTCTCTCTCTCTCTCTGATGACTGATCATTATGTGAGCCACTTCACTCTACCATACTCTTCTGCCATGATGTTCAGACTCACCTTGAGGCCAGAGAAATGGAGTCTGCTGTCTATGGACTGACACCTCTGAAACTGTGAGCCCCAAAGTAAACTTTTTCTCCCCTAAAATTGAACTGTTCAGATCTTTCAGTCACAGCAGTGAAAAAGCTGACGAACACACTACTGTAGGAAAATTTTAAAGATTTTGAAGATAGGATATCCTTGATGAAGATTATGTTTTACAAAGATCATTTAGGAGAGAGCCCGGGGAGACTGATTGAAGCAGAGTGGGACTCCCCAAAAGAAACTTGGCCTGAAGTCAGCATAGGACTTAGATCAAAAATGTTGAAGCAACCAACACAACAGTGGTAACTGGAATGAGAAGAAGAAACATCTCCGAGAAACATAAACAGGATGTTCTAGGCATCAAAGCTGACTTTATGCCAGGAGTAATCAGGAGTAAGAGATGAAAGAGCCATCAGTGGAAGATGGAGGACAGGGAGTGGAGCTTTTCACTGAGGAACAAGGCTGAGTGAGACAGAGAACGGCTTTAGTGTTAGACATGCTGAATTTTTTTTAAAGTCAGGTTTGTTCAAGTATCATTAACATATGCCAAAATTCACCCCTTTTCTGTATATACTTCTACAATGTTTGATCAGCTACCAAAATTGAGATGGAGGGTGTATTCATCATCCCAAAATGTGGCCCTTTGTAGTAAGCAGGTTTCCCATACACAGCCAGGGGAAACTGCTAATTTATTTGCTGTTCCCTATAGTATCTCATTTTCTAGAATGTCTTATAAATGAACTCACATCTCAGTTTTAAAGATATGACTTCTTTTACCCATTCCAATGTTTTTGAGATTCATGTAGTCACCGATCACATCTGTGCTTTGCTAATTTTATTGATGAGTAATATTCTACTCTAAGAGTGTATTAAGGCTTATTTATCCATTCACCAGTTGGTTGATGGACATTGATATTTTTAGTTTTGGAGACCATGAATGAATATGTAACACGTATTTATATACAGGTGTTGTGAAAGCCTAAGTTTTCATTTCTCTGGGTTAATGCCTAGGATGTGATTCTTGAGTCATAGCATGTGTTTAGCTTTATAAGAGACTTCTAAATTGTTTTCTAGGACTTCTTTATAATTATTAGAAAAATTAAATTATCCATTCTAAAAGGTTTGTGGTGACATATCATGGTGATTTTAATTTTTCTAATGATTAATGGCATGAGTATCTTTCATGCACTTATTTTATATCCGTATATCTTTTTCATGATGTTTCTATCAAATAGTTTTCCACTTATTTTTAACAAGTTGTTTGTCAGATGTGTGTTTTATAACTTTCTCCCCATCTGTGACTGAACTTTTCATTTCCTAAATGCTACTTTTCCCTCCACATTTTTATTGGTGTATTTTGCAGTTGTATAGAATGATTTGCTGTTGCATATTCACACATGCATATAACATAACAATACAATTTGGCCAATATCACACCCCAGCACTTCCCCCTGCCTCTCTGCCTCCCACCACTTTGTCCCTTTCCTCTACTGATGATCTCCCTTTTATTTTCATGAGATGCCCCACCCCATTTTTCTTTTCCTTTATTTCTCTCTAGCTCTTGTATATGACAGAAAACGTACAAACTTTGACCTTCTGAGTTTGACTTATTTTGCTTGCCATATGATCTCTAGTTTCATCCATTTTCCTGCAAATGACAAAATTTTGTTTTTCTTTATGGCTGAATAAAAACTCCATTGTGTATATATATCACATTTAAAAAAATCTATT
Organism: Ictidomys tridecemlineatus; assembly: GCF_052094955.1. NCBI lineage: Eukaryota > Metazoa > Chordata > Mammalia > Rodentia > Sciuridae > Ictidomys > Ictidomys tridecemlineatus. The sequence continues at coordinate 137,903,333 of NC_135482.1, forward strand.
CATCTGTTGATGGATACCTAAGTTGGTTTCATATTACTTTTTGAATAGCTGAAATTTTTAATTTTGGTAAAGTCTAATTTATCAGTTTAAAAAAATAGATTGGGTTTTGATATTGTATCTAAGAAAACTTTGTTTAAACCAAGTTACAAAAAGCCTTTTTCCTGCCCCACCTCTGACCTGGAAGTTTTATACTTTTTGGTTTTAAATTTGTCTAAGATCCATTTTGAATGAGTTTTCTATACAGGGTGAGGTATGAGTTGAGGTTATTTTTTAATTTTTGCAAGTGAATGTCTAATTGTTCCAGAGCCATTTGTTGAAAAGACATTTTTTCTCTATTTAATTGCATTTACGTTTTTGTCAAGAATCATGTATGTAGATTTATTATTGTTCTTTGTCTCTTTCACACTATTATAAAAACTCTTTGAAGCATAGAATATCTTTTCATAATGATTGTTTTCTTATTTCCTATTATATATGAGATACTCCATGAATGTTGGAGGTAACAGAAAACACCTTTAAGAGCCTGAGGAATTGGGCTTGAATCTGAACATTTCCATTCACTAGTCTGACTTTAGATCAATCACATATCTTTTCTATATTCGTTTGCATCTTTTTGAATGTTAGAATATTTAGTCCATAGAATGTTGGAATGAATATAAGAAAATGAGTTAGTATTTGGTAGTATGATGCCTATTATGTACTAGATATTCCATTAAGATATTTATTTATTTAATTAATTAGTTAAATCCTTCTTTCTTAAGAAGGATGAAGATGAAAAAGTGGTTATTGAATTTTGTGGACTCAGGTAATTTTGCATGTTTTGCAAAGAATATTAGGACTTCCACTCATCTATGAAATAACAGCTGCTTTAAATTATGTACTGATTTGAATGAACCAACACCCACTCAGTGAAGTATGAGGGAGAGAAAAAGGCCAAGTGTGTGCAGAAGCAATCTTTCTGTTCTGAGCTGGAAATCCCAATAGCTCCACCAGTGGGCCAAGGAGTGGCAATTTTATCATGTTTCTGATTGCAAAGCAGGACTTGTTTCTTTGGGTGTGTCTGCTAAGCTGTGAAGCTGTGTTGAAAGTCTATGTACATGGCAAAAGCTGTTTCCATGTCATGACGAGGATAATCTGACCTGCCACTGTCTTTGAAATGCCACGGACTTCTGCAGATTTCCTTCATTGTCCTTTCCATTAACATAAATATTGTGAGACATGGTCTAAAAATATCTGATGGCTAAACAGAAGGCCTTTTTTTTTGACACAGAATGCATAATGATAGCATCTGTGACCACATTGTTAGACAGTCACCCATTTCCGGCACTTCTCTGGTCAGCTGGTGTATTTCCAGTCAGGGCATAGTTCCAAGGCATGATCAACATGCTGCCAGCCCAGAAGATTTGGGGCATTGGTACCAGAATTTCTTAGTTATCTACTTTGTAAGATTTTTTCTTCAACTGAATACAAATGCTCATGGAATCTTAAGCTTAGACACAAAATTTATTGGCAAACCTATCAAAGCTGAACCAGTTTTACTAGGAGAGGAATTTTAATAGAGAGCCTTCCCTAATAAAGCAAGTCAACTAGTTGACCCTGCTTTGCACTTTGGAAGAGTGTGTTGGGCAGTATCAGATTCAGAATTTCTGGAAAGGACCATGAACAGGGTACACAGCAGCTATGGGCCATGCCATGGATGCATAGTCATCTCAGTGGTGGGATAAATGACTCTCTCACAGTTGGAGTTAGGGTTGGCCCTTTTAAAATACCTTTGACTCACATTTATCTCTCTATCTCAAAGTTCACAAATCATATCCAAGAACTTCCCAACTTAAATGTGTGCACCAAAGAAAAACCTTTATTTTGTGAAGACACAGCAAATTCTGCCAAGCCTTCCTAGCATCCTGGCAATTCAATTAGGTTTGAATGGGCTCTAACTGATAGTTTGATTGTAATATTCATTAGGTAACAATCACACACACACACACACACACACACACACACACACCACAAATTATCAAGACATAAACACACTCAGGGATTTTTTTCCCCCATGACTTGATTAATATCAGCAAATGCCCTTCTTTTTGTGATGTTCCACCAGGGCTACCTTCATAAGTATGTGACCTGTGCAATCACACAGGGTCCTGCACATAGAAGAGCTCATGATTAGCTTCTATCACCATTTAAAAATTATACACTATTTTTGAACACATAAACAGAGAAGGAATTCTTTGGAAGGAAAAGAGTGGCTCAGAGGGTCAATGGCAAGTCTCAAAAACAGTCTTAGAAAATGCTAGGAACTGCCGGGATTGGGTAGTTCCAATCTCAGCCCAGGTGCTGCCTCTGGGACAGGGCTATAGGCAGTGCTGCTTATCCCCACTGCTGCCAGGGACTCGGCCCTCCAGGGAGAAAGTTTAACCGGTGCCTGCTCCTCTGTGATACTCGCTCCCAATCCACAATCTAGTTTGGAAACTTCTGGTTTGCTAAGAATCATAGGTCATTGTGTCTAGCCTTGCTACCAGGATTGAGAGAGAAAATTAATAGTATTCTTTGCTCCCCTATGCTAGATGCTACCAACCAGCAGGACTCATGGAGTGATACCTTCTCCAAACACTGAACAGGAGGCGGTTCACATTTTGGACAGTCAGCCCACAAGGAAGAAAAAATTGACACAAACCTACTTCACTTGACTTCTAAGGTACCATGCTTTGGGGTTTTCTAAATAGCTAACCCACTCTCCATATTATCTTTTGTTAGTTCTTTCATAGTGATGCCCTAGAGCACTCTACCTAACTATTATTTTGGCACTGCTGCTCACCCATGCCAGGTGAGCGCTCTACTACTGAGCAGCATCCCCAGACTTCTATCTTAAATTTGCTTCTCGCTTACATTCATTTCTGGGTGAACTCATTTCTACATGGCTGATAATCCAAAATGACTCTGGATTAACTTACCCACCTTCCACTCCTGGCTCTCAACATCTCTCAGAACATTTCTATGAGATATGATTAAAATTAAATTAAATATCACTCTTCTAACACCCTAACTTAAACGTCCCTTTCATTATATATGTGCTGGAAACCATAGTGAGAGATTTCCACTGGCATATTCTTCAAATTATGATGATCTTGGTATCTGCTGCAGAGAAAACTAAAGATCTTTCTTTCATTTATTCATCAGAGGAAGGGAGGTTAAATATTGAAGAGGTTCATTGGGAATATCTAATTTCAATACTGCCCCAGAGTGATTACGCAGAAGAAATGGACTTGTTTTAACTAGTGGTGTGTGTTTTTTGTTTGTTTGTTTAAATATTTGTTCTAGATATATATGATACAGAATATTACATTTCTTTTGAAATTCTAGAATTTTCTCAGTTCCATTTGCATTGACCATCAACTTATTGTCTCTTTGATAAAGTCCTGTTAATTTACACATCATTAAGAAATCCACGCACTAACAGGTTCAAAGGAGAGCAAGGCAGGTGTGAACAAACTTTACATAAGTCAAGGAGGTTGACCATCTTGCTTTAATTTCACCATTTTTTCAGGATCATATACATTTTTACCAGGGCCCTGTCTTAAGACTCTACCTTGTCACCTCTCTGAATGTACCTGAAAAAAAGGAAGACAGATGAAGGTGGAAGCAGAGGACACTAAAGAAGGATGAAATGCACCAAAGTTAAGACATCCTCCAAGTTCACCCCTCACTTTCTCTCACCTTGTCTTTCTTGGTTCTTGAAACATGAGCTGTGAGCAGAAAAGGGTGACGAGGTCTCACTTCATCACACGCTAACAAATGTTCCTCACCTTGATGTGTTGCCATATTTTATTAAAGTTAACATACTCTGTAGAGTGTTTTCCTCCAATTGTCTGATCAGTTAAAAAAGTAATTTTGACATCATTTCCAAGATGACATATTTTTACTACTGTCTACCGTACAGATTTTAGTAATGATCACAACCAATTTAAATGCCTCAGCTATGAACAGCTTTTATTTTCACAGTGGATATTTTAATCTATTCACAGGTGTTCATTTAAAAACACCCATCAGTATTTTAGGTTTAATACAATATTTTAGATATTAAATCATAATTTGAAGTCTTGTCGGGCATTGTATTAACATAGAAAGAATTCAACAGAATATGGAGCTACATACAGGCTGGTGATAATAGGGAAAATAAACTAGAAGACCATTAAAAAAAGTACACATAAAATAAATTTTCAAATTTAAAATTTTTATACCCTTTTCCTTGTCTCAACTATTTCAAATAGATTGTAGTTACCAAAAGTCTTCAGGAATTTTCCCATATCATGTTGAGTTTCCACATCCTACCCATGTTCATTCAATTGGCAACTGTGATTCATCATTTCTATCCTTGCTGTCTGTGGACTCTCCTACTTTTGGGGTATAGGTATTGGGGATTTAACCCAGGGGTGATGTATTACTAACTGAGCTACCTCCCTAGTCCTTTTTAAATTTTTTAATTTTGGGACAGGGCCTCACTAAATTGCCAAGGCTGGTCACGAACTTAAGATCCTCCTCTCTCAGCCCCCAGTTTGCTGAGATTACAGGAGCAGCACCATCCTTCCCATCTCCACCCCTACAGCAGACTCTCCCTCTTCTAAAGCCCCTGCCGCGATACAAAGCAGCAGCATCTCCTGATGACTTACTGCTGTAGAAAATGGTCTCCAGTTGGCTTTCTGCTGCTATTTTTCTCATTTCTGGCAGAAAAAAAATCTTTTGAATATTCATATGTGGTCATTTTATTTCTCCATTAAACCATAATGTCACTCAACTGCCTTCAGAATGAAATCAAACATCTTTAGCATGACTTTCAGGTCTGACAACCTCTCCACTCTTGTCTCATTGCATAAGCTGCTGTAAATATATGTCCGTGATATTTAAGATACTCTTTCTTCCTAAAAGATACCACTACACTACTTTTTGTGTCTGCTTACCTATCAACACTTAGTTCATGCTTCCCTCCTTCCTGGAGCTCTTCAATGTTACCTAACTACATCATAGAGCTTTCCAATCTGTGTTCTGTGACCAACTCCTTCATCCCCACCACCTGGTATGGAGTACTATTAAAGCATATGTGATATTGTTGTGTTTCATTTATTTACCAGTCTTGATCTTTACACACACAAAAAAACCCCAGGAGTTGTTTTCTTAAAAACTTTGAGGGCAGAATTTACTTTTTAATGAGATCATACACATACCATAAAACTCATCATTTAAAAATGTCCAATTTTGTTGCTTTTATTTTATTCACAAAGTTTACTATCTATTAAAAAGTATTTAATTTTAGAATATTTTCATCACTCTAAGAAGAAATTCTACAGCCATTATCAGTCATTCCTAATCTCTTGTTGTCCTAGGTATTGAAAACTAAGAATTTAAGTTTGGTCTCTGTGAGTTTACCTAATATGGACATTTCAAATAAATGGACTTATCTGACCTATGTCTGGATTCCTTTACAACCATAACATTTTCATGGTTCCTCCATGTTGCAGCAAGTATCCATACTTTTTTGCTTTTATGGCTAATATTCCATTGTATTAATATAGTACATTATTAAAATCTGATGAACATTTGGGTGCTTATGAGTAATGCTTCTATGAACATTTATATTCAAGTTTTTGCATGGATATGTTTTTATTTCTCTTAAGTTTATACCTTGGAGTAGAATTTTGGTGTCACTTGTTTTAGGCCAGGGAAGACAGCTTGCTTTTGTTTCAATCTAAATGTATTTTTTCTTTTTTGCATTGTCTCCTGTGCTGCAGGTAAGGGAAGGATTTTAATTTCATGTGATAAGTAAGAAAAACATTTCTCCATTGGTCAGGCACAACACAGTGTCCAACCTCAGTGACCAAATAGAGAACTAGTCAAAGAAGTCCCCCAAACCAAAACAAAAACAAAGAACAGTCTCTGTTATTTTGAAAAAAACTTTCCAATAAAAGATAAGTATGGAGTCAAAACTGACTGTCTTCTGCTTTAATTCTGCAAATCTTGAGTTCACCTAAGGTCAAGTAGGAGTAGGGAGACCATATTTCCTGCTTGTCTGTGATCGTTAGGTTTATATATATTGTATGGTTAAATTAATAATAATGCTCCCTTTAGTTCTAAAACATGTTCCAGCTTAGATGATAAATTTTCTGCTTCCTCTCCCAGTAAGGACAATCTCTGATAATCAGAGATTTTTTTTTAAATCTCTTCTGCAAATATTGATTTTAGAAGGTCCCCTTAGCTTTCACTTCAGGCACTTAAAATTAAGTGGTAACTGAGATATAAGAAACTATTGTTTATTAAATTAGGTATGGAAAAGGTCTTATAAATTACCTGAGGAATTGAAACCAAACTTATGTTATTCAAAATAAATTAAAAAATAATTCCCATAATTAAATAATAATTAATCAAAATATTAGAATGAATTAATGACTCATGATGATGTCTTTTATGGAAGAAAAAAGATTCTTCTATAAGATTGTGGTCATCACATAGACATTATTTTCTTTGAAGAATTACCTGTTGATCTACAATTGTTTGTAATATTGAAAAGGATATGCAAAAGAATAGTGGTATTGCATATCATATGGGATATACAGTGAAAGGCATCAACTTTTCTAAGAAATGTAACCAGGAAATATTGCTTAAAATTCCAAATACATTTATATAAATAAGAATTTTTTTTAAATAATGAAGAAGTATTACACAGGATTCCTTGGAGTGTTCTTTGTTCTGTGGTAAGTTTCTTTAAAGCACAACTCTGTGCTTATTATTAATAATAAGATTACCAAATACTATTGTTTCTGGCATTGTCTGAACTTGATTTAATTTCATTTATGGAATTTGTAGACATTAATTTCATGCAATTATTTCCCCAATTATCTGATTATCTCAAGCAAAAGTTCCCTCTGAAGTAATGATACAAAGTAGAGGAGTGTTCTCAAACAAACCCATTGGAGGTGTTATGGTTTGGCTATGAGATGTCCCCCCAAAACTCCTATTAATGCAGGAATAGTCAGAGGTGAAATGATTGGATTGTGGGGGCTGTGATGTAACCAGTCCATCCTAGTTTTAAAAAGACTAACTTGGTGGTAGGTGTAGGTGGGTGGGGATGGCTGGAGGAGGTGTGTCACTTGGGTGGGCCCTAGGGTACATCTTCCCTATGGTCTCTACCCTCTCTCCCTTTCTCAACTTCCTGACCCTGCTGTGAGCCCAGCAGCTTTCATCCTTCCTCCATGATCTGCTGCCTCACTTTGGGCCCAGAGCAATGGAGTTGGCCATGTATAGACTCAGACATCTGAAACTGTGATTCCCAAATATATATATATATATATATATATATATATATATATATTTGTGTGTGTGTGTGTGTGTGTGTGTGTGTGTGTGTGTGTTAGGGACACAGTGATGAAAAAGCTCACCATAACCGGAGGTTAACGAGTGAGGAATGTATGACCTCTCATAATTCAACATGTCAGCTCTGTGGTGTGGGATGGTGGTTGACTCCATCTGAATGACTATCAGAGTGCTCAAAGCATCTCCAGTTTTATCCTCCCACAGAGCCAAGTAAGACTTTCCCCCAAACCATGTAGTTTTGAGTAATTTTTTTGTCTGTAAGTACTGTTTGCTCTTTTTTCAATATGAGAGCTAGACTTTGCTGCGAGCCAACGGCTCAGCCATAGAGAGTTACTCAGCTACAGAGGTCAGAGAGGTTGATCCAACAAAGCCTTGTGACGTTCACTAATAGGGCATCATTTTGATCCAGTAGGAAGTAGGAAAGTTTTCTTCTCAGCTTAAGATACAATGGATTGCTAGCATATCCCCTAGAGATGGCTGCCTTAACTGTTTTTGTTGTTGTTGTTGTTGTTGTTATTGTTCTGATAAAATTTCATCAGGGCCTGAAGTGATATAAATGATAAATATTGTGTGGAAAATGTAACTATTAAGTAATTGTTATTCATGAATTAATGTGTAAGCGATGGTCTTGTGAAAGGATGACCCATTTGTAGATTAAAAGACAGTGTTTGATAACAAATGGCTATTAAAGTTGAAGAGATATTTAACCTTTCAGCCATCAATGAGATGCAAATTCAAATAATATAGGCCAGTTTGCTTTATAATTTTGTGAAGGTTGTAAAAATATATATCCATTGCTGATCAGAATGTAGAAAAATAGGTACTTTATAGCCTGCTAGTGAGAAAGTAGAGATGTAAGCTTTCTAGATAGAAACTTTGTAACATCTGTGAAAATCCATGAACATATCTACATTTTTTTGATGTTAAGAAATTATTTTAAGTAAAATATTCCAATTATTAAAAAGTTTTATAAAGAAATAATCATGGGTGTTCAGAAGAGTATATGGACAAAGATGGCAATGAAAATATTACATATAAAACAGAGAGAGTAACTAAGTATAAAATAAAAATTAAGTGTAAAATGTAGTCCACATGGGTCTATATAGCTATTTAATTGTATAAGTTGGAAGGATATTTAAAGAAATGGAATAATATTTATGACATTAATTGAAAAAAGCAAGTTATAAAACATACTATAGTGTGATTCTCTTTTTATTAAATAAGATTGAAGGAATATACAATAATGTTTATTATCAGTAGAATGGAAAATAAATTGTGGTATGTTTCACAATGGTATCTTATGATACAATGAAAATAGATAAACTGCACTACACGTAAACATGAAAAAATCTTACAAATACGATATTGAATAAACCAATAAATGCACCTGTGACTCTCCCTCCTCCTCTTGTCTCCTTAGGCTTTAGGTATGTAACTCTACATCATCCCAAGATGCTTTGGGTCCATTGATTTTTTTTCATGCTAATCCAATTTCTATTTATGGCATCTTGGGAGCTTAATGTATCCCCTGATCTGAACAATCCCTAAACAAGGAGAGTCCAATGCCACAGAACTCCACAGACCAGCGTAATCCTGGTCCATCCATTGGATGGGGGAGGTTTGAATGTGTTTTTTGAAACTCAAGACTCAAAAGCCCCACACCCACCAGCACCACAGTGAGGGCAACAGATGAGGTGGCTGCCATCTTTGTATTGCACGTCTGGGGAATATGGGGCACATGGAAGGGAAACAGAAGCTATGTGGACAGTTCTACATGTTTCCTGTCTATTTTTAAGAGCTGGGGTGAAGCCAGCTGAGTGTGTACTTGGAAAACAATGGTGTTCCTGGTGCCCCCTTCTGCTTCTGAAGAGAATAAAGAATGTCATTTAATTAGCTGGCTTCCAACTAGAAAATCAGTTTAACCTCAACACTTAGAATCCCTATCAGTGGGAAATCTGAGAATGAAAATAAAATCAACCAACATAAATGCATGCATACATACACATACATACACATATTTCCTGGAGATGTTCTGCAGTGCCAATATGATCATCTTTGCTGATAAGACAATGGATATTGACTTTCTTCTTTGTAATTCCCTTATTTATATTTTCCTTTAAATTTTTTAACCATGTACTGCTTTTAAAATTGGAAAAATAAATGAAACTTCATGAAGAAAAAAACAATACATAGTGTGCTTACATTTATTCAAACCTTTTAAACAGGCAAAACTAAACATAGCATGTGTGGATGCATGGTAGATGGAAAAAGTAAAGGAAAGCCAGGAATAAATACCACATCAGTCAAGAGAGTGGTTATCTTTGGGAAGGAGGGACTTCTGAGCTGAGAATGATGTAAGATTTCTTGTATCTTTTTATTAAACTATGAGTTTAAAGCATAGATATGACTCTGTTATATTTCATTATATTAAAAATTTTAAATTATTATCAAAGGATATCTCCGGTTGCAGGATTGTAGGCTTCATGCCTTGGATATGAGTTTCCCCTCTAAAGCTCCTTTGTTAATGCTATAATTTGTAGAAATGAAATAATTGGATTGAGAGAACTCTAATCTAATCAATCCATCCCAGTTTGAATGGGCTGACTGGGTGGTAACAATATGCAGGAAAGGCATTGCTGGAAGAGGTGGGTCACTGGAGTATGTCTGAGAAGTGCTCCTCTTCCCTTTGGCCACTCCCCCTTTCCTCTCTCTGCTTTCTGATTGCCATGAGTGGAGTGGCTTTCCTCCACTGAGCCCTTCTGCCATGATGTTCTGTTTCATCTCAGGCCAATGGCAATGGTGACAGCCCACCATGGATTGGATTTATGAAATCATGAGCCAAAATAAACTTTTCCTCCTTCAAGTTGTTCCTGTCAGGGATTTTGGTCACAGCGATGAAAAGCTGACCAACATATACATTATCTAAGTTTTCTTTTCTTTACATATATAGTCAAAATTATCTCCATATTTAATTTTTATAGTCTAGTTTTCTAACAAAGAGCTGTAACTTTAAATTACATGACTTTTATAATAATGTGAGCTATAGAATAATGTTTTCTTGTGTGTATCATTATTTGATGTCTAATATTTTGATGACATAGTAAATTTCTTCTCAATATTAATTTCATGATGAAGGCACTTTGATAAACTTTATCAAGCTCCAAGGGGGATAGAAGAAAAGAAAAAATTAAGAAAGTTAGAGAAAGCTTCATAATCAACCTAAGAAAAGGAACCTAACTGGCATGTTAGCTTAATTATATGAATGAAAGTTCTAGAATAGAATTCTCACCTCAACAGTCATATACCTTTTTCTTTACTTTAAATGTAAATCATTTATTAAGTACTGTGGAATTTTTGTAATTGGGGTCTTTAAATATGAGAGCAAAATATTTTGATAAAAATGTATCATTTATATTTAATCAAGAATTACCTAAAAATGTGACATCGAACACATTGTATAATTGACATTGTCCTGATACACACTATTTTTCATGCCTTTAAGGCCTGTAGTGATGTGTTGGTATTAAGAAAAAACACAAACAAAAACAAAACTGATGACTTTTTTCTAAAAAGGATTTGCCAGGAATGGAAGAGGGAGTAGGGTGGAGAGATTGTAATTTTCCATGAGAGGTTGAACTGAGCTTTACTGCTCTCTCTTGGGACCTGGGCATTAGGGACGCAGCTCAGAGTGTGCACTGCACGGTGGAGGTGGCACAGTGTGTACACTGTCAAAGCCCAGGCGTCAAGTGGGCATAAATGTGGCTGGTGTCCCTTGTTTAGCCTTGGCTTATTCCAGCACTGTGCTTTCTGGAGGAGGGAGGGTTCTATTCTTCCTCTAAAGGCTCTCTTTGTTTTTTCTGATAAACCATCCTGGAGGATCACCTATTACTGTTGTACCTCCATATTCCTAAAGAGCTGTCTGTGCCTATGACTTTATCTGAGTGTCTAGAAGAGTACTGTTATCTCATATTGAGATGAGTTACTGAGCCTAGATGAAACTATAGTACTGAGAAATTTTATTATATTACCATAAAAAGGGAACTAACATCTAGAGAGATGATGCAGGGAGCTTAGATCAAGGACTCTCAACTCTCTAACTAATACTGTGTCTATTGTATTAGTTTCCTATTGATGCTGTAATGAATTACTGCAATAGTTGGCATAAAACAGCACACATTTACTCTTTTGCAGTTTTGGAGGTCAGAAGTTGAAAATCAGTGTCATTGGACCAAAGTAAAAATTAAAAACACCCTTCTATAGCAACAGGAAAATCCATTTTTTTTCCTTTTTCATTTTCTGGAGCTGCATTGCTCACATTTCTTGGCCCCTGTCCTCTTCTTTCATCTTCAAAGCCAGCAGTGTAACTTTTTTTTATAGTCCTCACATTGCCTCTTTGACATTAAATCTCTCTTTGCCTTGCTCATACTTGTGTTATGGTTTGGATATAAAATGTCTCACCCAAAAAGCTCATGTGTTGAATGCATGATCCCAATGTAACAAGATTCAGAGGGGGGTTTTAGACAATGATTATGGCTCTGACATCATCAGTACATCAATCCATTTGTTGGATTAATCCATTGATACTTGAAGGATTCCTGGGTGATAACTATAGATAGGTAGGGTGTGGCTAGAGAAAGTAAGTCACTTGGGGTGTGGCCTTGGACTGTCCCTGGTTTCTTCTGCCCCTCTGTTTCCTGAATACTACAGGCTGAGAAGTTTTCCTCTGTTGTACCTTCCTGCCATGATGTTCTACCTCTCCTCAGACCTGGAGCAATGGAGTTGCCTGACCATGAACTGAGCCTCCAAAATCATTAGCCCCAAATAACCTTTCCTCCTCTAAAAATTCTTGTCAAGGTAAATCTGACTATAGAACTTTTGACTACATAGAAGGACCACTCTGATCAATCCAAGATAATCTTCCCATCTCAAGATATCTAATTGTATCCGCAAAGTTTCTTTTGCCATGTAAGTAATATTCACAGGCTCTGGGTTTTATAACCTGAATACCTTTGGGGGCTGTTATTCAGCCTACACATGTGTAATGCTCCCAGCTTGGGCTAGTTGCCTAGATGAGTCTATAAATTACATTCAGCAGAACATATGGTTTTGGCTTTATTGTACAGAAGATATATATTGGAACTAATTGTGGGGGAAAAGTAAACAAATACTGCCTATCCAGAATGTTTCCAAGATATCTTTGAAAAGGAAAGGAGTAGCACAAAGAATATAAACTGGTAGGTAACATTAAAAAAAAGCCTTTGAATCTCTGTAAGACTCACTGACTATATGACTGACCTTAAAATGAGACAGTTGAATTAGAAACCTCTAATTTCCTTCTAGCTCTATTTTTTTGCATGTATTTATTACTAAAACACATTGTCAAATACACAACATGTCTAAGAGTAGGATTTTTATGAATGATGGGGACCTACAGATGAAAAAGATAGTTTAGTCATTTTATCATTCCATAAGTTTATATTAAAAGATATTGAAAATGGTGATGGTCTACAAAGTTTCGTGTTAAACATGAGCATGGGAATTATATAAGAATCTATATGGTTTATTTTTCTGAGGAAGTGGAGTCAACTGGCAAGATATCAGATGAAGGATCCCATGATTTTGAAAAGTGTCCCTCAAAGGTCTGAATGAAAAGACTGAGTCCCCAGGGTAGTGACATTAGGAAATGCTATGGACATTTAAGAGATTAACCTAGTGGGAAGTTCTTAGGTAATCAGAGGTATGCCCTTAAAGGAGACCATGGGACCCAAGTTTAGTGTGTTTTCTCCATTTCTAGCTCAAGATGTGATCTTTTGCTCCTGCAGTTGCTTCCTGCCACTACCTTCACAAGAACTGAGCTGTTGAAGGTACCATGCCTTTGAATCTCCTAAACTGTGAGCTAAATAAACCCTTTCTCTTTAGTGTTAGTTGCCTTGAGTATTTTGTTGTAGTGTCTTAAAGTTGACTAATTCAAAGGAGGGACATCTTTCTATGACTATGGTTGGAATTTTTAGATGAATGCTATAGTATCTTGCATCTGCTTGGATATTTATATGTGTATGTACATAAGTGTTGATGTTATGTATACTTGATATTCCTCTGCCTCCTGATGATATTATCGAATTAATTTATAATATCTTTAAAAGAGTCCTATTAACATAGACTCAGAGATAAATGAGCATTTAAATAAATTAAGTGTTCCTCAAACTGTCAGAAATATACAAACTAACCCACAGATTTTTTTACATTCACATGATCTGGGATGATTTTTCATAAATAAAGTTAGGTTTAAGATTGCATGTAAAATAAAAATAGGAGTATGTTCAGAATTGTCAGATTTAAACATAGTGCAGACATATAATTTTTTTTCTGCCAAGCTTACTGATCAAATAAGCTTGTCTATGTCCTTTAGACATTTAAGATTATAAGAGTACAAGTCTTACCTCAGAGCAAAATGTATAGTAAAAATGAATTGCTTGATCCCTACAAGCATGGCAGTTAAAAAATAGAGAATAGAATCATGTTTATCTTTTTAAGTTTTTTTCTTCCATAATATTTTTGATACTTGCTCAATTTGTCAACAAGAAAAATAACTAAAGATAATGACTAGCTTTGTCTAATGTCTCATGAAACTTTCATGAGCAATTCAAGCATAATTGTTTTGAAAAAGTGAATTAAATAAATGTAAATGGGATATCAGTTTATAAATGAACTTTTCAAAAATAATTATATTTTATAAAATATGAGAGTTCCAAAAATCTTTCTGAAAATCTTAAACTTTAAAGCAATAATAAATTAAATTAAATGATAGATATGCCTTCAAAACCAGATAATTTCTGAATAAGACATAATTCAGAAACATTAGTTGAACATAGATTTAAGTTTATCTCCTTTTGGCTTCTTATTTTAGAGAAAGTAAGATATTTGGGTATGTTGGTAAACATGTACTGCACCAAATGAAAAATTATTTCTTGAGGAAACATACCTTCTAGAAATTATTAAATGGTGTATTTATGAATTTACTCAATTACAGAATGCTGGTAGTTCACAGTTGTCTATGTCTTAGTTTTCACTGGAGAGTGTTAAGAATTAAGAATTCTTTTTTTTTGTCCCTCCAAAAAAAACAGAATTATTTGAACTGAAACAAAACATCTTTTAAAATATTTTAATGATGTACAAATACTTTCACAACATAGACTTCTGATTAAAAGACTCCAGCAATGCTTATAGTGCCTACAATAGAATTTAGATGCCTACCATCACCATTTTCAATATCTTTTAATATAATACTTTGCAGATTGAGTTTAGTTTTCAGGTACATATTGCCTTACTTAAGAAATATCATTAATACAAATGTATGATGTACAGTATACCCATTATAGCAAGAAAAAATAGATTAAAACAATAAAATGTTTTAGGCATTTAATATGCCAAGTATTTAAATGATTATTTTTACTATGACATAATAATAATTATTATTTAATAATAAAAGATAAAATTTTATTAGCACCAGGAACACTGAAGAGTTTCCAGGAGTTCCAAAATAAAATCTACCTATCCTTTCCATGAAATAAATAGAATAACAGCAATCCTTTGGTATCACTTAAAACATATACTAAGGATTCCATTTATATTAATTAGGACTTAAGTAAATTATTTTCTGCAGTATAAAAATAAAAGGAAATTTAAAAAACAAGTTAACACTACCAGCTTGAATTTGTTTTTCACTTGTGCATGTCTAAGGTAAGCAACTTCAATATGAAGTATATTAAAAATTAACAATTAAAATTTAACATTTTTTCTAACTTTTCTAACTCATATACAAGCCAACTGTAATCAACTTATTTCTGAAAATAACCTACAGAAATAGTATGTAAACACACAGACCTTTGAGATATACTAAGAATATTCTACATGCTATGGATCAAAATGCAAACATCTCTGTAACATTTTTAAATGAACACACTAATTTGGGATATACTCTTACCTTACTATACACATACATATCATGTACACCACAAAATAAATTCTGACAATGTTTCTAGTGACACCATACTTCCAATCCCCAACTACTAAAGAAAGAAAATAAAAACTTTGTATAAAAAAAAGAAAAGTTTTTATACTAAGTTTTTTTTAAGTGGAAAAAGAAAACAAAATCAAAAAAACTAACACTCCTCTTTGCAACTGGACTGAACTCTGAACAGTTCATCAATCAGTAATTTCTTTGGCTATTCCCCAGTGTCACAGAATTCATAAGCTTTCTCTCTATTCAAGTGGTCTGATAATCTTTGGTGTTTTGTTTTAAAAACTGCTTTCCAAGATACGAGGTAGCCATGCTGGTTCAGTTCTTCCAGCTGTCCACTTTGCACCTGATGTAACCATATAGGTTGACACCATGTAGCATCACACCCATGATAACCACAGCCAGCCACTTCACTCTGAAGAAGTAGAGAGCACTAAAAGCAAATATCACCCACAGTATGGGACAGGCAATCAGTCCTAGCCAAAAGATACTTGATTCAGCCTTTGAAACAGTTTTATTTTCCTGAGGAGTTGCCTCTCTGGACTCAAACACCCAATGATTCTTTCTATCCTTATCAATATGATTCCATCACCCAAGGCCAACCATCAGTCTACCTGTGACATTCTTTACTACCCAAAAGTCATATGACAACAACAAAATGAGTGTCACCATACAGGCTATAAAGCTGCTGCTGAGAAATTCACAGAGAAGATAGAGTATAATGGCACTGACTTAGAAGAACAATTAGAAAAATAATGCCACTGGATGTCTAATTTTGGATTTTCTTGTTCTATTAGTTGTCTCTCCTGAATCAGCAATGAAACATCTTTGGTGTCATCATTACTGTCTTGCAGCAACATGGTGGCCCTGTGCCAGCCCCACTTCCTGAAGCCACATCAATGCAGCAGCCCTCAGGTCTGGTCTGCAACTTACACTGCCTTATCCCCACTAGAATTAAGAATTCTAATTAATATATATGCATAAAATTACTGGAAAGGTATCTAAGGAAAGTAAGGTGTATTTTGATAAGAAAAAGCATAGAGATGCATTTTCTTCCGAAAGGAATAATTTTCTGCCAAATAAAATGACTGATTATTCCAAAATGATAAAGAAGAAGAGTGAATAAAACCTAGATGGGTTGAAAAGCAAAATAAAAGCACTGTTAGATGTTTATAGAAGAGAAATTTGGAGAAGGACTTTTATCCTGTGTGTTTAAGATGACTGAAACTGAATGAATTCATTGTAAGAGTTTAAAATTAAGTGTTCATACCAAAAGTACATTGGATAAAACTAGATGCTGGTTTTTTGTGTTTAAATGGCAAAGTTCTCTTGGATTATGGTTCTATTTTTAATAAGAGATTATTATTATTATTTTCTTTTAAACAATTGGCCTGGGAAACAAAGATTTCATGTTCTATCACAATAATTTCCTGTATTTCATGTGTCTTCATGAAGTTTTTGATTACTTAAAGAAATCAGACTTTTTAATACTAAAAATACAAGGTTTTTTCCCCCTCCTTCCCTCCCTCCCTCCCTCTCTCTTTCTTTCTTTCTACAACTATATAACTTTCTGTATTTGTCTTTTTGTTTTCTTTTTTTTGGGGGGGGAGGGGTACCAGGGATTGAACTCAGAAGCACTTGAGCACTGAGCCACATTCCCAGCCCTATTTTGCATTTTACTTAAAGACAGGGTCTCACTGAGCTGCTGAGATTACAAGTGTGCACCACTGTGCCCTGCCTGTGTTTGCCTTAGTCTTTGGTTTTGTTTTATAGTGATCTGTGATCTTATTTAATTATGTGTTTTAAAGTTTTTGACATTTTTTATAACGTTTTAAAAATAAAATTTTAAATTCAGTCTTTTTGACCTGAAACTAACTTTGGGAATATCAAAAAGGCCCTTGAAATATCTCAAAAGAATTTTTTCTATTTACTTATATAAAAAGATATATACAAAAAGAAAGCTGGTCTTGGTTTACTTTGATTCTTTTTCAGAACATCCACAATCAGCTACAATTTTCTTCCTCAAGGAGATGAATGAGACAGACTTTGACCAATACTTGAGAATCCAGGTGTCTCATAACTAAGGCTGTCCCACTGGATTGTATGAGAATTTCCATAACTTTCATGAACAATCTGGTGATTTCATAAGACTGCTAACTGCAAAATCAAGCAGAACAAGAACTAATTATAAGGGAGAAAATAAACTTGTTGGATGATTGCAAGTTTTTTAAATAACTTTTTTTTTTTCATGAAATGTTGAATACTGAATGAAAGATCCTTATTTAAAAGGTACCCTCACTCCACTAGGAAGGAGGAACATCCTTACCTCTGGAGATGTGGGATCTGAACAAACAGACCTTGCTATGTTCCCCTCCAGTTTATAATCCTTAAATAAGCCTCTCTGTTTCCAGTTATATGTCTCCACAATTATCCCCTCCTTCAGCCATCCTAGCATAAAAATTACATAGACTTACTCATTTCATTAGTTATTTATCTCCTTACGAAGGCTCCTGTATCACATAAAACTTATCTTATATAAATCTCTTTTTCTCTTTTTAACCCATCATTTATTAGAAGGGCCTGAACCATGAACTTAAAATGGGGAGAAAAAAATAGTTTTTCATTTTTTATACCACATTAGACAAGGTTTTGGCATTTTTGTTCTAGAGCAAGGGATCTGCTACTCATTTTTTGAATCTAGAAAGGTTTTTGATAATTGATAAATAATTCCTATTAAATATTAAGAAACAACTAAAGGAAAAAATTGTGCTTTTATATTTTAAAATCTGTGTAACTTAAATTCACTATTTAATTATGTGAGAAAGCAATCTTTGTATATTCTAAAATATATAAATTATGTACCAAGAGCCAAATATATATCTAGAGTAAAATTTTAGAAGTAGGAGTCAGTTTACAGATTGCAACATGAATTGGTTTGCTTTCCATAGATAAAACAATATTAATATTTACTAAAATAAGTAGGAATACAAATCCAAATATAAATTTTGTATTTTCCCCCTACCATGCTGCCCAAATGGAAAGAGCTCTAAAAAATTGCTTCAAATATATGTTCTATCTGTAAATTCCCATCAAATAAAATCTAGAGAGGAACAAAAAATTAATAACATTGTGAAATTTTTGGTGTTCTATTATTAGCAGAATAAATTATATTTGCTTTTTGCCTAGCCTTAAAATGTAACATGAAGTCAAGTGATATAGTGGGGGAAACTTCATAAAAAACCAGAGAGCATAAGTGTGCCCTTAGCTTGGCCCTGTGCTAGAATTGTGACCTCAGAGGAACAATTAACTCTCTGTCCTCTTTCTTCATTTGTAAAATTAAGATGTTGAATGAAAGGACCTTGGGTGAAGGTATTCGGATAACTCCATGAAATAAAGAGCAATTCTGTGGAATGCAAAGCAGAGATAATTGCCTCAATAAGGAGTTTACAAAAAGGTAAATTGAAACTCATCACTCAGTCTAGATATTCTTTCTCCATGGGAGTCTTGGCAGGAATCAATGTGTTTAGTTGTAAATTTAAGACAAGCTTTCTAGAACTGGACTGGCTTGTTCCATCTTTTACCTTCGACACCACCCATCATGGTACATCACTGAATTAAAGTCTGAAACCCATACTTGAAAACCTAGAGAAATTTCGTTTCTAATGTCATCTGGATTTTATTTGTCCAATGATTTTTTTTTATATGCAGAAAGGAGCATTGCTTAATTCTTTCCTTGTCATGGGACCACAAGATGACTTTACATCATTCTGCATTTAATTATAGTTTTTGTAGATGTGTTTTTTACTCACAGACCAGGGCATGTTCTCCCTGAGAATATGTTTATTTTTTATTTTATGTGTGACATACATTTCATGTTCCATTTGAGGAAGAACCTAAGGAATAGAAAATGGTTCTATATAAGAGACTTAAAGATTTTCATCCTATGAAGAAGTTTATTGAACGTGCCTTTGTTAAACTCAAGTTGAGGTTTATATCAGGTTAAAAAGTCATTACTATATGCAAAGTCAATGAAAATCAGATGTGTTGAAACTTTTACATTTAACATTATATTAATTTCATCTTTCCCACTTCCGTTTTCTTTTCTCTCTTTCTCTGAAATGGCCACATTATTCAGAATAACTCTTTCCATCACTCTGCTGGAAAAGGAAAAATTCCCCAATACACTAGGAGAAAAGATCAAAGAAATTTCATTGCAAATAAGACCATGACACCAATGATTTAGGTGGGATAGCATGTTCTGGGTTTCAGCAATGAGATAACAGCTCCCTTGGCTTCTGCTGTTGGAGAGGTTTGAACTATTCTGGCAGCTCCCTGGCATGATTTAAGGCAGCGATTCTGGCATGAGACTCATACTAAAGCAGAGACCACAGCAGTGTGAGAACTAGCGAAAAGCTTGCTCGCCATGGATCAAATAGCTAAGGAGAAATTCAAAGAGCCATTTAAACCTGTAGGCAACCATTGAAGTGTTTGTAGTTTGGTGATTTAAAAGAAGAAACATTTGTATCAGGTTGAAACAACCAAATTTAAGAAAATGTTTGCAGTATTTAGTCACTGATCCAGGGAAAGTGCTAATCCCTGTTTCAGAAAGTCTAGCTAGTTGACAGTGGGGATAATGTGTCTGGGTTTACAAGATGCAAAGTGAGTGCTTCTAATGTAGGATGTCACTAGATGTCACTCTGGATTTCATTATTTGGTGGTCTAAAGATTTCAGCAGCTTTGCCATTTTGCTACCAACACCTCCTGCAAGAACCTGAATAGCCAATGTGAAATGTGCATGAATAACAGGGAACTGCTGACGGAATGTCAATTTTTGAGCGTGTGACTTCTATTGATCACTCATTATTGACATGAAGGTCTCCAGCGTCTTTGCTTTTCACTTTAAGCTCTTTCTCAGCTAAAATTTCCAAGCATCTGAACAGTGGGGCCTTGAAGAACGGGATGATTCAGGTCTCACAGGATGTTTTACAAAGTACTTTGACCTCTGGAAAAAAATCACAGGTACTTTTCATAAAGACTCAACAACTGCTTTGAATAAAAATTCAAATACTGAGACAGAAAAGCAAGTACCTTCTTTTCATATTTAAACGAGTTCATTCTCACCTATCTGAGTTTATAAATAGCTAAGAAGAACTTAGATGAGAAAAATTCTTGCATTTTTATTGTTAGGTTTTATAAATCTATGTACTTTATTTGGTGTGCATCCAGGAATTTTGTGGTGTCCCCCCACCCAGTGGTGACAAATGACATGCTCTACAGTATCCTGTGATTGTGGATCCATGGTTTTATTTCTTTTAGCTTTGTATACATTAATTAGGTATACACAATCAGAGCTGAGTGCAGAGGCAGCTAAATAAACAAATGACACTGTGGAAAGGTCTTTCTGCATACTAATCATATCCTACATCTGCAAGCAAAAGCTCTATAAATCGATTTGCTCTTTCACATCAAAAGACAAACAGTGATGCAAGTCAGCAGTTCCTTTGTCAAAGTCACAGAGATTGCTGTTCTTCACAAACGCATCTTTACAAAGCGGGATTCAACCATTTGACGATTAGCATTATTGGCAACTCTTCAAAGAAGATTCATCAAGTGATTTGCAATTGGATTGGTTACCATTTTTATGATGCTACTCCATGAAATCTCACTAAAGTGATTGGCATTTGAATTCTTGCTTAAAGGATGAGGAAGCCAGAAAAAGAAAAGACGTCTTCTGATTCCACAGAGACTGTGCCATAGCTGTGTGTGTGGGGGCCAGGGTGTCATCCTCGGGGCACAATTGGCAGGACCTGGCATGAGATGGCTGCTGGGTGATGGGCACCTCTAAAAGGAGGCCAGGAGAATGAGTCTTTGCTTGTCATGTTTTTGCTAAAAGCACAAGTGTCAAGTTTCAATGAGGTTTTCAAGAACACATTGAGATTTCCTATTTTGTTCCATTGTTCGAGAACAAAGTGTTAGTTTATAATTGGGGAAAACTGATGTGGTCCACTCTAGCTAGAAGCTGTGCTGCATTAGTTGGGGTAAGACATGTGGAAGAGGTTCAGAAAGTAGAGGTAGAATCTTCAGTACAAAGAAATGTAACCCAAGATAATATATGTCTCCATGACCAAGAAGAGAAATGGTTAGGGTAATAGCCACACCACTAAGTTAGTACAATTTAGGCATCCCCAGTATCTCAAAAAACAGAGATTTTAAAACTTGATTCTGATATAGACCTGAAAAAATATCATAATAACATTTCCTATTGAATTGGACATTTTCTATTTAACCTAGTTATTAAATATGATATGTTGTTTAGCTGTACAGGAGAAACCACTGAGAGGGGGTCTATTCCTGAAATTGACGAAAGAGGATAATTCTATAACATTTCTAGAATACACTTGATAAATTTCAGGCACATAATTTTACACCCCTGTTATATTCAAAGATTTGTCATTGACCTTGAAAGATGTAGTTACAAAGAAAGGTCCTGCACACAGAAGTCTAACATAAATATTTTCATCATCAAATTATACTTTCAATTCAGAAGAATTTTCACTTGTAGGAACTCTTATTAAGATTGTGTCCTAAAACATTAGAGAATATGTTTCAAAAATCAAATTTCTTCCTCACTAGTCTTAGAAGCAGGAAGCAGAGTCATCGAGTGAGTCACAGACTGGTCTGGTAGGGTGGTGCTTTTAGTGACATTATTATGTGTTCAGCTTAGGCCAGGAACTGATTTTAGACAAGTAACTCAAGCACTTTGTGCCTCAATTTCCTACCTGTTAAATGGAGGCAGAAATATTGACTTATTATTGAAGAGCATTCTGGAGATTGGCTAATAAATGATGGTGGGAAAGCGGTGTGCAATTCTAAAGTGCTATATAAATGATATATTGTTATCACCATCACTACTAATAATTATAATGATCATAAAAAGTGAACGACTCTGCTGTGGAGAGCTCGAGTCTCCCAGGAAAGTTATTTTTTCTTAGTCTGTTTTCATGTTTTAACTGGGTCCTTAAAGCTGCTTAATTGAATAAGAGTAAGGATTTCAGCGTTCTCAGCATTTGTAGTCTCGTTGCTGAATCTTTGCTCTAAAAATCAAAATGGAATTATCTGGGTTTTGCTGTGAGGAAATTATTCCTATGATCAATTTGTTTTTAGAGAAGAATCAAGATTAATAATTATTTCCCATGTTTAGTTAAATATTATAAGGGCAGACTGTGAGAAATGGAATTGTAGAAAAACTATGAAATATTGCCCTCTTATTATCTAGATGCCAGAAATATGTTTTTGGGGAAAAAAACCCAGAATACATCAAAATCAAAGAGTCAAAAAGCACAGAAGTGTTCTAGAAAGTCTAAGTCAACACTGAAAAATTCAAGAACAGAAGTCACTTGTAGAAAAAACACTCACGTCTATTCTCAGTGTATATTGTCTTCTTTACACAATATTTTAACATGCTTGGTAATCTACTGTCTTGTAAATAGCAAAAAGAAATGAAGAGAAAGGATGAAAAAATCAAACACATTGACAGTTCTGATTATTAATTGCTGCATAACCAACTTAACACAAAACACTTATTTTGCTTATGGATATGAAATTTAGGTGGAGCCCAGTGGAGATAGGTCATCTTTGCTTCACTTGATATTAAAGAGAGAAGTGCTAAAGCTAGGAATTGGAACATACAAAGCACTGTGCACAAGTCATCATCTTAGCCCACCATATCTCGGGCTGCACTTCTATTACTTGCCTAAGACTATAGAGATAGAACGTTGGCACACACAGCAAGTTACATGAAGTGGGTTTATGACTTATACATAGGCAGCGAGGACAAGAGAAGCCAAAGATTCACACTAGTCAGTCTCCGAGTGATGAGAAAAGCTGCTTGTCTCTACATGTTCCACTTAAAATGTAGTTGATGGACCCAGGAAATCAGCCTCCTCTGGGTTATACACCCAGGTGCAACATGATACTGTGAACTGAAGCATCAAAGGACATCCTGTTTTCTAGAAGGCCCTGGAACAGAGCCTGGGCTGTTCTGGCCAGTTCCTCCTTCTCTCAGGATGTTACATTCCCAGCACATTTGACAGTTATTTTTTCAAGAACTATAAGTGAGAAAAGGGAGAACTGGGTCAGTCCACGGCCATTGGAGAACTATCCTACAGAACCATCTGAAGGCTCACTTGCTTGCATATTTGGCAATGGGGCTGAGAATGCTCAAACAGCTGGGAGCTGGAACATTTGGGGCTCCTCAGGTCTTGCTGTCTGCCTCAAGGTTTTCTGTCCATTATGTTTCTCCATAATAATGCTCTCAGGGCAGCCAGACTTCTTTCACATTAGCTTCAGTATCCCAGGGAACATGTTCTGAGAGAGAATGAGGGAGCCAGGAGAAAGCTGAATGGCTCTTATCACCTAGCACTGGAAGTCTTATTCAGCTCAGGCTGCTATAACAAAATACCATACACTGAATGGCTCAGACAACAGGTATTTATTCTCACAATTGTGAAGGCAATGAGTCTGAAACCACAGTGCCAGTATGGTTGGTTCTGGTGAGGGTTATCTTTCTGATTTGTAGATGGCTGCACACTTACTGAACATGGCAGAGAGAGGAAACACCTGTGTTTCTTTTTCTTCTGCTAAGGACACTAATTCCATTTGGGGGGCTGTGCCCTTGTGACCTTTCTAAACCTAATTACCTCCCCAAAGCTTCACCCCATCGTTATTAGGTTTCAATTTGTGAATTTGAAGAGACACAAATAGTACATGATGTTTACTTTTGCCACGTCCTCATTGCAAGCAAGTCTCTTAAGATCAGCTCATAGTTAAAGGAAGAGGAATTATCTCTGCCTTCTTTTGGGGAAATAGGAGAAGTATTAAAAATTTTCAGACATGTCTTAAAATCCCCACAGTCAGAATGAAGATGTGAGTATGTGAAGGCTGCATCCTCATCAAGATCCAGGGCTGTGTCTGACCCCGGCTTATCTCTGCCTTGCTTCCTTCACTAACATGGCCATGTTTGCTCTTTGGGAATTTGTAGGTGACGTTCTCTTTGCTGGCTGAAATTGTCTCTGCAATCTTTTCTTTCCCTTCTTCTCTATCTTCCCATCTGTTCTCTGGCAGTATAATATGGGTTTAAGTTCTCCATGGACTATCAGCTACAAGACTCTGGACAAGATACTTCATCTCTCTACTTGGGGCTGAAATAATTGCAACAACTGTGTACTGCTGTATAACAATGTGCTTCAGGATTTAGTGGCTTATTCCTTCTCATGATGCTCTGGGTTAGCCAGATGATTCTTCTGCTGGCCTTTCCTTGACTTAATCAGGCTGCTTCAGGCAGTTGGTGGTACCCTTGATGGAAGCCAAGGGAATAAAATGGCCTTACTCACAACCTCCAGGGTCATAAGTCACAAGGCCATCCCAGACAATGCTATGAGGATGTAGACTCCACCTTTTAATGTGAGGAGCAGCAAAATACTGTGTCCGTATGTTCAGTCTATGACAACAGTAGTTACCTAATAGGGTTTTGTGAGAAGTAAATAAGGTGGTCTCCACAAAGCCCTTCTTATAATGCCTAACTGTAATAAGTACACTATAAATGTGAGCTGTCTTAATAGAGACTTTTCTAGACATGCAACCTAGGAGGGGAGTTAAGCATGAAGCTCCGGAGACAGGTCAAGTTTGTATCACGGCTCTACTACTGTGTCTACTTGCAAGAGGCTTCCAGGCTTCCATTTCCTCATCTGTGAGATAGAAATTATGATAGTGTCGGCCTCATAGAGATTTTGGGACTACTACATTATCACACACATAGCATTGCAGAGTAAGGGCCCCAAAATATTATAGGACAATGTTGTTATACTTTGGTTTCAGATTAAGGCTTTAGCTGTACCCACCCATCACCATGATGCCCCTTGCTGTGTTCTCTGATTGTATTCTGTCATTTCCTTCATAACACTCTTTACTGTTTTAGTTGCTGGTTAAATGGTTGCCTTTCTCAGTATTAACATTTTCCTCCATGATTAATAGGAAAAGTAGCTTTTGTCCCTGCCGACCCCTTCCCTCCCCCTTGCACTGGGTCCTCCCTAGGTCCTTGCACTGTACCTGCATATTGTGGGTGTTCAGTAAATACATAAATATTTGCAGAATAAATAAATAACTACTAAGCAAATAGAGTAAGTTTAAAAAAGGCAAACAGATGACTCAAAAAGCACAGGCACTGGGTCTTCTTAATAAAAATAATGTCCCTGTTTTGCAGAGAGTACTGTCATCTGCAACTTCACAGGTATTCCTCTCTGATCTAGGAACAGTCTGTTCAGAAAGACTGAGAATGACGTTAACTAATAAAAGCATTATAAAAAGTCCACTGGTCTAGAGAAGCAAGCCTTCTTATTTGAAAATCCAGATAGTTCTCCATTCAATTAATTTTTATTGAATGGTACTAAGTTCTAATTCTAGGTAGTGGGGATCCCTCTGTGAAAAAGAAGAATTCTTCCCTCACAGAATTTATATTTTTTTCCAGAATAGCTTTCTCTTTAAAGATCCTGGAAAAATCAAATTATTACTTCATAATTATTTTAAGCCCATGCTGAGCAAATCTTTCTGGAACTAAAGCCTATGATACATTTTCTTTTTGATTTTTATTATTTTTTCTTATCACTTAAAATATTTGCTTGGATTTTTATGGGTCTTTTGCTCTGTTTTTCTAAATGCTCCAATGCATCTATTAAACTCTTACCAGTACTTTTTCCATATGCTTAGACAAAATTATTTCTATTATTTTATTTTTTCCCCAGACATCTCCCTCCTACAATCCTCTGCCCTCCAACCCCATCCTGGCATGGCTGGTGTCCTGAGACTCTGGGCTGCTGTCCTGTACAGGAAGAAGCTCTCCTTTCTTGAATCCCATGGTTGGTTTCCTGTTGGTGGATTTTTCATTTCTTTTGATAGTGGACAACCATCTGGCCATTTCCTAACAAAGGAGGTAGAAGACTATTTTTAACCATTGCATACTAAAACTGGGCTTATTCTACTCTTTGATTGAAAGTTTTGATGAAACTACTTTTTATTGAAAAAAATTTCTCTCCAAATTTTGAAGATATTATGTCAAAGTCCTCCATATCCAGAATAACTGTTGAGAAGTCTGAGATTATTGTGATTAATATTATGTATAAACTTTTTTTCTTCTCTCTGGAGGCTTTTAGAAATGTGGTGAAAGGTTTTTGGCATTGGGTTTTCATTTTAGTGACTATGTGGCCATTTTCAATCTGAAAAAAAATGTGTCTTGTTTCAGTAAAAGAAAAAAAAATCTCTAATTCTCTTTGGTAGCTTTTATTCTGACTTCTCTTTCTGGAACACTTTTTAAAAAATTATTTGTTGGGCTTCCCAGATTAATTTTCTCAGCTTATTATGGGTTGTCTCCAACTTTCCATTGCTTGTTTTTTAGTTCTGTGAGTTAGTGACTTTATCTTTCAAGACCTTCATTGAATATTTCATTATGAGCAATTTTATGATTTCCAAGAACTTTTTCTTGTTATCTGATCACTTTTTTTTCACAGCACACTTTCATTATTTTAATAGTCATAACATCTTCTATCTTTATGAGGATATTAATTTTATGAGTTTTTGAAAGGTCCTGTTTCATTTGGTCTTTGCTCTAATAGACAACTCAAAACTTAAGACTTGAAATGATATTTTTTTTTGTGACTTGCTATTCTATGTGTTGATTGGTCAGTTCCTTCATTAATTATCTGTCCTCACTCAAGAGGGTGCCAACAGCATACACGTTGGCCCAGGGGGCAGCCAGGATAGCTTTGATCCAGGTTACTTCTCAGGAAGTGATCTTAGGTATACTAGAGCATATTCATATTTCTAAGGAATTAAAAAAATTAATTGTATTCAGTCTTTAACATTATCTTTAACTTAGTTGAGGCCAATTAATAGAACAGTAAGTTTGAATCTTTGTGTGATACTTATAGTATATGTAAATTACATGAATGTTCCATGCTTATCAGCATGAACATTGGGACTTGTTTTACAAAATAATGATAAGGAAGCCATATGTGGTGAAAGATAGAAGGATTCAGGAAAGTTGGGTTCTAAGATTTGCTGAATTAATGCATATTCCATGAACCAATGCTGCTACTCTGAATGAAATCATGTAATTCCCTAGTCCTGGATATTTTCATCTGTGGAATATTTTTAAAACAGTTACCTATATATAGCCTCTCTTTCACCTCCAGAGTTCTATGACTTTTAAAATGAAGTCACTATTTTAAATTAGCATGGAAGTTGAATTCAAAGCTTCAGAAAATTAGTATTTGAGGAGGAAAAAAAATGGAAAAAGAAAAAGCCATTCAGTAAAACCAGATTGGCTAAAGATCTTCACGTGAGTTGTTTCTGGCATCTTCTGGGACCTGAGCCCTGGAGTTTTATTCATATCACCCACCTACCTCAACCAGCCCTGTTTATAGTGTCTGTGTTAAACACAATTTGTATGTTTTATCTTTTGTTTGCTACTGAATCCCTAGTCAAGTAAACAACTTCCAGTTTTACATTGTTTCTACGGAAAGTGTGCTTTCAGAGATCCAGGAAAATTATGATTAACATAAGACAGTGTGTATATGTGTTTGTTGTTGATTTTTACTAAGAGTACTGTATTGATTTCCTAGAGTTGTCATTTAAACACACACACACACACACACACACACACACACAGAGAGAGAGAGAGAGAGAGAGAGAGAGAGAGAGAGAGAGAGAGAGAGAGAGAGAGAGAATAGTGCTTGGGAAACACAGAAATTTATTTTCTCTTAGAACTGTAGGCTGAAAGTTTAAGATCAAGGTGTCAGTGGGTTTGTTTTTTCTGAGGCCTCTCTCCTCAGCTTGCAGATGGCCTCCTTTTCTATGTCCTTAAATGGTCCCTCTTCTGGGCAGGAGCATCCTGGTGTCTCTGTGTGTCCAATTTCCCCTTCTTATAAAGACATCGGTCATATTGGATTAGGACCCACCCTAATGGTCTCATTTTAACTTTATCACCCCTTTAAGGCCCTGTCTCCAAATGCATTTATCTGTGGCACTAGGGATTAGAGCTTCAGTACATGAATTTTGGGAAGAAACATTACAGCCCATAAAAAATACTGAACACATATTTTTTCAATCTCTATGTCACCACCAAATAGTAGCTATAAGCCTTTAAGTACAATTAGGTTACATTTAACATTTACAATAATCTAATACGAAAACATTATTAGTTTTTTTTTTGGGGGGGGATTTAAAAAAAGAAAACAACTGGAAAGAAGTCCAGATCAAGATCTGAATTTACAGCTATTTCAGCATTTTTCTAAAAATGATTTTGGTTAGTCCAATTAGAACCTTCTCAAGGAAAAAGTCAAATGAATTTCTATCTTCAAACCACTGGGTTTCTCTTTGTACCCAGTTCTGCATCTTTAAATAAAGGCATTAGACCTTTATTTAGATAATGTCCTATCTTGAAACAGAAATCAGATTCTCTAAGGTTGAGACCAATTTTTAACAGCATCCTGGTGATTCAGATGTACATTTTATTTTAGGTGCCATTGGATTAGACAAAACAGGGATGTACCTATAACCAACTATGCATATTTATTTTTTAATAAAGTAATGGAAATCCATTTTTAATCTTTTGTAGCTTTTTAGGAGTATATAATTCTACTTTACTGTTCTGCTGAAGAATTTCCACTGGAAGAGAAATGGACATAACCATGTGACAGTTGGAAATGTGATTTCAATGGAACTGCTGGGCAGTTGTTCCAGAGCAAGATACGAACACTGCAAATTTAAAAAATGTACAAAATGACCTTTAAAATATTGTAGTTATTTAATGGAGAACATATGACAAAGCAAAGAGTGCAGTTTTTCTGAAATGAATTTCATGCTATTTTCTGGAGTGAGACAGTATGTAGTTAAGTAGCTTTTACAATATTTTTCTTTTCACAGACACTTGTGTGCAATGCAATATAGCATGACAGATAAGAGCACAGGCAGGCCTAAGTGACATAGAACACACACATACACACCCACACACACTCCCATCCATACACATAGTGGAGAAAAACAGTATTTTGGACCAAAAGTTCTTATTAATTGTAGCTTTGACTACATTTCTAAGTGGAAATCCTGAACTGTGGTGAAAACATGCATTTCCAAACTATTGTGAGGACCTCCCTTTGGATGTTAAAATTATAAAACTTTCTGAGTGGAATAGAGCATAGAAATCATCTAATCCAAATAATATTTACAAGAGAGGAAACTGGAGTACAGAAAATTGTACCTCATCTAAGATAAACCCACAACCAAGATCACTTGTTTCTGAACTCTGATTTTGTCCTTCTCATATACCATTCTGGTCTTTGATTCTTGATTTTGAGGGTTTATAGTATGCACATGTGCACACACACACACACACACACATCTGAACCTAGTAAAATAAGACTACAGATCAAAAGTTCCAAGTGGGTAACCAGCAATTGAGCCTTGCTTGTCTCACACTATTAAAATATTTTCTAAATTAGTGGTTAACATTTAAAATGTGTGAGATTTCATATAAAATACATATTAAAAGTATCTTTTGAAAAAAAAAATTGGGTCTGGCAATGCAGAGCCCGCAATTCTTCGTGGTAACCGACAGTAGGAAATGAGGAGCAGCTGCTGTTCCTCAGACAGGCATTTGCCTTCCATTTACCCTGAACCCACTCTGCAAGGCGGAGACCAAGTGGCAATTGTCATTGTTCCTCACTCCTTCACCCTTGATATTTTTTTTTAATTTTTTCTTTACTAGTAGAGTTAAGCAGAAATGGAAATATTTCTTGTACCCATAATTCTCTCAAAATTGAAAGATCAAAAGCCTATTTCAGGGGAGAAATGATCTCTCCTTTTCCAGGTCTTTTTATTTAGGGTGTGTGCAGCCCCCACAGGCACTAGGTTGCAGTGCTTGCTGGACCGCGATGCTTCTCGGCTCTCCTGTAGCATCATCACGCTAGAGGTCAGCGAGGACTCTGACTAGTAGCAGCAGTGGAATCTGAGTTGGGAGGTGGATGTGCAGGTAAGGAGATGTGTTAGAGTCCTCGGCAGGTAAAGACAGGGTGAGGACTCAAAGTTGCCCTCCCTGTCTCATCCATTTATCTGGGAAGAAGCTGTTTTTCTTCCTGATCTTTCATTTAGAAATCACTATCTTTCATATCTGCTTCAAGATAGAATTTCAAATCTGAAGCTTCATTTATGTATGATTTTAAGCCACCAATATTAAATTCCTAAACTAGATAATTCCATTGTGTATTTAATCTTACTAATCTCACCCACACCCCATATATAAGATTTTTTAAACTAAATTCACCTTTTAAATGTTCATAATATTTTTTAACTATTTGATTTTGGAGAAATTCCTTTGTTTTATTAAAAGGAAAGAATTAGCTTATTCAAGTGAAAAATTCAGTATTGACTTTATTGAAAGTTTCTGGAAACAATATAAACTGTAAGATCAAAAGATGAATGGCTGGGGGAAGATCCAAAATTCAGTAGGCATGACCTGGAAAGCTCAATCAAAGTCATAAAATAAATGCTCCCAATGTTCCACACAACTATCAAAGCCTTTCCTATATTAGAAAAATGAGCTTTCACAACCCAGAGAGAATAAATACTCTCTTCTAATTTCTTCAGTTGTCTTCCATTTAACAGAATCCAGGATGCCGTTATTGTCATTGCATAGCACTGAAGGAAATTCCAGACACTCCATAAAAGTTCATATTCAATTGAACTTCAGATAGACCATCTTTTTTTTTTTTAATAACCATTACCAGATTTGAGTTTACGTCTTAGAACAGGATTTTGAGAATTAATGACCTGGAAGTCAAAACAGATATTCAATAAAACCTTACTAGTTAGTGATCTGATCATTCAAAGAATCGCCTACTTAAAAAAGTATAAGCCTTTCTTCACCAACTGATGAGATAAAATCTGTACCTTTGTGCTGCAGAGCTCCCTAGAATCAGTACCTTTAATACACCACATATCTATGAAAATTAAACTGCTTGCAGCTCAGTTGTTTGCTTTCAAAAGAACTGTAAGCTTTGAGTATATATATTCAAGAAGACAATTGTTACATATAAACAAAATAACCTGGCTTCCCTAACATTTTTCTTTTTTCTTCAGTAGTTTAGGAGGTAAAATGACTGGCTAGTATCTGAGATAGCTTAAATAGTCTGCTAGAAATAAAATGAAATTTTTTTCTTAAATGACATATGTCTCCAAGTTCTTGCTGGAGAGTCACAGGAAAAAATATCAATAATAATAACTGCTTTTTAAAAAACCTGACAAATTTTCTATAGCACAGACAACAATAATAGATCTGGGGGTTGGGAGTGGGGTGTCAGTACAGATTCCCAGAGCCAGTGAATAAGAAGAGGGCTAGGACAAACTCATAAATGTTATTAGTTTGTCTTTTTTTGCTGAGGAGTTTGGATTTTTTTCCCCCCGCTACATTTCTTCTCTGAAGCCCTGAGTTAAACTTCCATGCCAATTTGAAATAGTATCTTCATTATAAAAGTCATATTATTCTGGAAGCAGAAGAGAAGCTACAGGTATATGAATTTAAAACATTTGTCTCACTAATGATATCCAGGTCTAAATATCCAGGACAAGGAAAGCAGATGAGTCAGAATCACCATTGGTTTGTGGCAGATTCATTCATTCAGCAAATCTGAGATCCCAAGTCTCCAAACTCCTCTTCATTTCACTATATTTGGCTTTCTTATCAATAATTTGTAAAAGGGGTACAAATACCCTTGCTGATAAACAGGGAAGTTCCATGAAGTTTATATACAGTATAAGCACCACACATGAAAGATTCAAACTTATTGTTCTATTAATTCTTCTTTCCTAAGTTAAAGATATGTACCATAATAATATTAAAGATCGAAAAATAGTTTTCTTTCCCCTCCCTCTATTTAGAAATGATTTGTAGGACTGATTTGGATGATGTGTATCCATTTAAAAAGAGGTGTCCGGGAAAGTTTGAACTACTACCTTCTTCCTCAGCTCCATGTAAAATTATGACTTTGTCCTAGTGTGATCCTCATCTACATGCATAGTTTTCCTCAAAGTCATCTTTTATATTTATCACCATGGAAGAATTGTTGCTGCCCTGGATGTGTGCCTGACCACCATGAAAATGGCAGATGCATTTCCAGAAGTTACGTTTTGATTTTTTTTCCTTTGTATTTTCTTATTGTAATTCATGCTGACTATTAGAATAGTAACAGCCACTTCTAAAGTAACAAAGTCCTAATTCAGAAGTGAAATTCTATAAAGCTCTTCAAATAGTTCACATGATTTAAAAAAATTAAGCCAGCTCAATGGAGTGGAAGTGTTACTCCCTTACTCCCTATGGTTTCTGAAAAGCCATTAGCAACACATGTCTCCTTCGAAGCATTTATGCTAACACTATTTTCTTTGGTTTGTTTCCCAGTCCTGCTGCCTTTCTTATAAATAACACTTGCAAACAGGAACTTAACTGCATGTAATGGGGAGAAAAGATGTCTGGGCTTTTATTTTATTTTATTTTTTTTCAGCATTATGGCCCCCAAATAGGGAAAAGGATGACCAGCAATTGCACACTCGACCAGTGGGCACAGAGATAAAACCATAATATCAGTGCTGATTCTCATGGAAGCAGCATAAGCTGAAGATGCACATTTGAAATGCTACATAAATGGTATTTCTCTGAATACTAATTTCTAAAAGTTAGGGTAAAAGTGTGTATGTGCATAATTATACTTCAACAAAAGCAATGCTGATTCAGTTATTCAGGGACTCACCTCCTTACCACACCATGTTTATTTAATATTAATTCAATTTTAAAAAGAATAATATTACTTTTTTCCCACTTATTTTTGTTTCTTATCTCAAGAAGTGAAAGAAAATTCATTTTTATTAAATTATTTCCCATAGAGAAAAATTACGTCATATGTTAGGCCAGGCCCAAGGCTTGAAATGAGATTGGACACAACTCACGGCTCATCAGCCATGTTTCATGTTAATGAGTTAGTGTTTGGGATAACAAATCTCCTCCAACAATAAGTATTAATGCAGCTTCTCTGGGAAAAGCAAAAACAGAATGCTTCCAGGGAGATTGTTGGAGTGGACGATCAACTGTTGAGGACAATATAAGGGTCTTGGTGCCAGAAGATGTAATGGCTCTGCAAGAGAGGAGGAGTGCCCACACAAGAGAAGGAGAGAACACCACCAACCAAAATTTTGTTAAAATGAGAGACTTTGTCAGTACCAGGAATAGTCATTGTTGCATTCATAACAATCACATTGGGAGGCGCTAGGTATTTCTTTAGATCAGGTTACCTTTGAAGGTCACAGAGTTGCCTTTCTCAAGACAGGAAAACAAGAATAGATGATAAAGAACCATTCTGAAGTAGATTTATATTCATTTAAGTTACATCTACCTATCTTCTACATACTCTAATTTTTCTCCCCCAAATATAGCTGAAAAAAATGCAGAATGAAAAAAAAAAGCAGTGAAAAAGGCATAAGAATGAAACAAAATTTAGAAAGGGGTAAAACAAATAGAAGTGTTTTTATATTCAATTACATTTTATTTAATTTGAATAAATATCACCAATAAAATAATAACACTGTTTAGGTAAACATTCCTTGAAACAAATCCCGTCTAGGCACATGTATCCTATTTAATCCTTACAGTAACTTCAACTTTCTCTCCAATTTTAAGAAAAATATGAACAGGAGCATTTATTCAATGGTTTAGCCAAATTCTTCTTGTTAATGCAGAGAATAACAAATGTTTGATTTCATTCATTTACATTGCATAAAACCAAATCCCATGATTTTTTCCACAACAAAACATGTCTTCTTCCAATATTAATGGTTACATGCATCATAACATATATAAGGCACTTAGGCTTAGCATGAAACACAAAATTAAAAGAACTCACAAAAATCTGAGGCCAGGAAAGACCATTTAGAAAGCCAGACCTTGTAAGTATCCTGTTGTACATCCAGGTGTGTTGCCCAGATGGCGCAGGTATAAAACCTATGAAATGGGAAAAATGAGATTGTGAGTGCTATTATGACTGTTCTACATCTATAATACATTTATCCCAAGAGGCTGTTGTACAGCTGTTAACATATATGGGCTTGTATTTTCACTTGTACTTGCAAAGATATTTAAGATTTATGATGATGGGTATCTTTCCTCTATAAAGACTGCAAAATAAGGAAATTTACCAAGGGTACAATCAGGTGATGCGATGTATTCCCCACGGATTATTGCAGCCAATGAATAAGCAAGATAGTAAGGCTTCTCTGTCCTAGGAGCCAGCTACAGAGGAATTAAAAATAGAATTCTTGCTTCTTAGTTGGTTTATTCTGTTTTGAATCTTTCATTAACTATGCTGAAGAAGAAATGGAATGGATTGCAATATTGCAAATTCCTTTTCAGAAGAAAGACATTTAAATATGTACCTAATTTGAAATCATCCATTGAACTGTAAGAACTAAGAAAATTTCAACTGTAAAATGCAAAGTTTTGTGCTATATTTAAAAAAAAACTTAATATATTCACACCACTGTAAGTTTTAATGTAGCACAATTTTATGGCACTATTTTAATGTTACACAATTTTAATTTTAAAAAAATCTTATTTGTTTGCGTATTTTAAACAAATGAAACTGGTCTTTGAACATACCTAGTCTTCTTTAATAAATGTTCCTTTGCTTGCTGTGACAACTATAAATTTAGTGGCTTAAAATCACACATATAGGGGCTGGGGTTGTGGCTCAGTGGTAGCGAGCTCGCCTAGCATGCATGAGGCACTGGGTTCGATCCTCAGCACCACATAAAAATAAAGAAAATAAAGTCCATCAACAACTAAAAAAAACATTTAAAAAAATCACACAAATATATTATCTCACGGTTTTAAAGATCAGAAATTCCAAAAAAGATTTCACTTGGTTAACAATCAAAATTTTGACAAGGCGTATTCTTTCTGGAGGTTTTCGAGGAGGACCTGCTGTCTTCTTATCTCCATCTTCTTTCACTTTCCTTCCTTGGTTGCTGGCCTCTTCCTCCACCCTCAAGGTCTGCAGCAAATTCTTAAATCTCTGACTCTCTCCCCTTCTACTTTTACTCATAAAGACCCTTGTTATTAGACTGGGCCCAGCTGAATGAACCAGGACAATCTTCCCATCTCATTGTCTTTAAATTCATCACATGTGCATAGTCTCTTTTGCCATCTAAGGTCGAATATTCACAGGTTCTAGCATTTAAGATGTGAACATCTTTGGAGGACCATTATTCTACCGACTCCGGGGATGAATACATTTGACTTCCTTATGAAAAATTGATTTACCAACACTGTTGCCTTTGTACCATATCTTAAATTTTAGAAACTTGTACTATATCTTTAGTCGAAGTGTCAAAGTTTAGTTTGGGTTCCAAATCCTAAGTAATGGTTAGTAAAATCAGTCCTCTATATCCATAAGTTTCACATATGTGGATTCAACAAATTATGGAGAGTGGGTAAAGGTTGGGCCTTTTTTTGTTTGTTTTGTTTGTTTGTTTTTTAGTTTTTAGTCTTGGGAATAGAACCTAGAGGCACTTCACCTCTTAGCCACATCCCTAGCCTTTTTTTTTTTAATTTTTTTTTTATTTGAGACAGTGTCTCCCTGAGTTGCCAAGATTGGACTCAGACTTGTGGTCCTCCTGCCTCAGCCTCCTAAGTTGCTGAAATTACAAGCATAGACCATCACATCTGGCAGTACTGTGTCATTTTATATAAGGGACATGAGCATCCACAGATTTAGTGTCTATGGGGACCAATTCTCAGATTCTGCTGAATGACAGTATATTAATAATGGTCAAAAATGGTTATTAGATGATGAAAAACAATTGTCCAAGAAAAGGAGCAATGTCTTCAGATTTTGAAAATGTCACATTAGCACTTTTTCCCATTACCGTTCCACAGTCTGAATTTAGCAAGTGTTATGCAGAAGAGCAGTGTTCTTAAAGAGATGCTTCCTCTGGTTTTTCACTTAGCAGCTCCAATGATTATCAGGAAATAAATCAACCGTCAGCAGTCATAGGCAGCTATTTAAATCTGAGATTTGAACATCTTAATTGGTGCGTTAAAAGTTAAAGAGGCAAAGTCATGTTAGATACATAAAGCTGCTTATGTGCATAAGCTATAGTACACTCTTCCGTGGTTGAGAAAGCATCACATTATTTTCTGCAATAAATTAACTGATCTTGAAAAATGAAGAAACTAGAATAAAGGTCTTCGATATGTATTACAATATGGAGAAATTGGCTAATTGTTTACAGCAAATTCAACCCATACATACTAAATACACAACAAAAAACATCTGTTTTTAGGCATTGCATTGCAATTGTATATCCAAACTGTCCTTTGGATTCCCTGAACTGGGAACTCATATTTGTTGAAATTCATTAGAATTAACCTTAATACATTTCATTTCTTCCTTTAGTATTTGTGAGGCCAAATAATACTGCAAACATCTCACTTTTTTGGGATCTGTTTGGTCTTGTGAGATCATTATGGCAAGACCCTATAATAGAATTTACAGGTTCATTCATTTCCTTTAAGGTCATAATCTTTAGGGAACAACTAAAATAGACATGAGTTTTCTGTGTCAAAGAGTGAGTTGTCAGAAAAGAGATCCTGATGGCCATCTATTAGAGACAGTTGGTTTTGGACAATGCAATCCCTAAACTATTCCACTCTGAACTGGCACTAGTTAGTTCCACCAAGTCAGTTTTACAACTGACTTGAGTATTAATGAGTAATAGCCTTACTTATGTACAATAAAAAAAATCTGCCTGTATTTCCATGTCATTTTTAGTTGTCCTATAGAAACCTAATTTATAGAACAAAGATATTATTATTTTAAATACTATTTCAATGTGCTAAATAAATCTGTAAAGTTACCAGAACTTTAGATTTTGTGAAATATTGTTTTAAAAATATGATTTAATCATATTTTATAAATTCAGTAGTTACAGTCTTAAGCAAATTCTTACATGAGAAGTTTGGTTTAATGATGATACTAGCACTTTTTTCTCATCAAACACATTTTTAACAGAGGCAATTATTAATTTTACAAAAATTCTTCTTGCATTCAACTTTCCCTGTAAACTAAAGATGTTTAAAAGTGAAATATTCCCATGCCAACTACTCAATTAAAAATGTGTGGTTTATCTATTTTGGGGATAATTTATGTCAATTTTTAAATCCTGGGTTAATTAAATTTGACCCTACATCCCAGCATGTTATTGGATATTTATTTAAGGAATGCAAATAAGTTTAAAGCTAATCTTAATATTAACCACTGCTTATGTAATTAGAAGTAGAATCAACTAGGGGGAAAGGAATGCACTGTAAGTCCATACACATACACACACGACGTTTGCCATAATCCATCTTAATAATTGCATAAAATAACTTTTTAGACTTTTTGGAAGTGTCTTTCTGGTCACACATATTCATTAGACTTTTGGTATTTTAATTTAAAATTATATTTTGATTGCAAAATAGCAGTAGTTTCATTTCCCAATATCTTTCAGTCACTAGAATACTGCCTCTAGTGCTTTTGAGGGGCATCTTTGTTCTCTGTAGACAAGTCAGAGTGCAGAATGATCAGCAGACATTCAGCCCCACTGCAAACATCCACTGATTTAAGGTGTAATATTGAATATTTTATCAAATCAGTCACTGCATTATAAAGTTCTTTAAGACAATTGCTTACCAATATCTTTTATTCTGTTTCAAAATATTAAATGTATCCAGTAGCACATTTTAATTTCTTATTTTCTCTTGTCTGGTGGATTTATGACACTTTAATCATGCTCATGCTATCTTTTCAAATGAAAGTTTTTGGCAACATTGTTTGATTTTTAAATACACCACTCCTAAAAAAATGAAAGTTTAAAAATATTTTACATATACACATAGTTATATATAATAATGCTCTCACTAAATTCAGAATAGCCATTGAATATTGCAACACGTTGGCTACCACCTTCTTTCTAAGTATGTGATATGAACCATGACATTACAATCTTAAAACTGTAACAAGAATGAGTTATGTTTGTACTATTTCCCATTCTCATTATATTCTTTGTCACACAATGAATTAATGTTGTGCCATTTTCTAT
This sequence comes from Ictidomys tridecemlineatus, assembly GCF_052094955.1. Taxonomy (NCBI): domain Eukaryota; kingdom Metazoa; phylum Chordata; class Mammalia; order Rodentia; family Sciuridae; genus Ictidomys; species Ictidomys tridecemlineatus. Next base: position 137,941,956 of record NC_135482.1, read on the forward strand.
TCTCATTACAATCTTTTCCTTATGAATGGGGTATCAGAATTTTAATGTCTTTTGTAATCTGTGAAATATAGTAGTATGCTTTGTTATACTACTATGACCTTGCTAATATTTTGCATTTTGATTGGTTAGTTCAAGCTGTAATATACAGGGTAAGGTTAGAGTGATTGGCCAATGAAATAATTCTTAGTGTTTTTGACTGTTTTAATAAAATCAGTTTAAGGAACGTTTTAAAAACTTTAATTTTTGCATGCTTGAAAAAAATGATAACCTTGGGATAATAGGCCAAGTACATTTCCATATAGGAACTGTACAGTGATTTTGCCCTATAAATTGAATGCTGTATAGGGAAATTATTTCACAGTATAAGAAAGTTAGAAATGTGTTTTCCTACAGTTTTATTACTCTTTTATTTATCATTTTTAAAATTTGCATATAGACATGACATTATGAAAATGACATTATTGGCTGTGTCTTCACCTTCGCTTCCACTGTCCCATTAGCTGTTATTCAAAAATTTGTACTGATTCCAAATATCTTTTGCATTTTGAGGCTTTTCATTTTTATTCCATGTTGGAAATTTAAAATCTTATATTACCTTGCATATACTATGCAAGCATTTCTGTGTAATTTCTAATAAAAATAATAAAATTAAGAGAAATAATCTTGAGGTAAGTATATTCCAAGTAATATATTTCATAGCTCTTTAGCTTCTTTTAGAAGGATTTACGTATTGGGCATTGTCACTATGTATCTATCCATCTATCTGTCTATCCATCTATCTACCTATCCATCCATCCTATCACCTGTGTCTCTTTTAATACCAGTACCTTCACTTGGCCCAACTCTCTTTTGAAACAGATGCTCATACACAGGGAATATTGATATATTGGAGTAGGTGCTTTTTATAAAAAAGTATATGACTGACATAAATTTCTGGGTGTTGGGATTTCAAAACAGGACATAAATTTCCAGCGGAACAAAACAAATGCTTGGGAAGTTGGAGGAAAATTGTAAGTTGTAATTAATATAAAATATAAAATATGTGGTTTGATTCTTAATTTCTGTAATACATTATTACTGTTTGGGGGAGTAGTGCTATAAAGATGTTAAAAGAGAAAAAAGATCAATTTCCAGGTTAGTAAATTCTGATGATTTTATGTTTTGAGGAGTGCTGACTTTGAGGCTTTGGCAAATTCTCATTGTATTACAATACGTAAGAAATTAGCCAAAAATTTGTGTTAATTCATTATAAACAAATGATCCATTGGCCCATTCCATTTCACGAAACAGGATAATAGTGATTTCAGTTTCATGATAAAATGGCAAGTATTCAAAACTAATTTTCATTTTTAAAATTTCAATTTTTTGAAAAAAATTGTTAACAAATCTTGATTTCTTTTAATTATACTTTTTGTGATTTGAATGCATAGATCTGCATTTTGGTATTGCATTTTATGACTCTATAACTTTATTTTTCTTCATCCATTGAAAAATACCTCACATGTGATGATTTCTACTGAGCATAGAGCTACGTTGTAATGCATTATAGATTTTATTAGTGAGGAAGAGTGTGAAATAGCTCAAGGATTGAAACTATTATCTTCTTGCCATTTATGCAAAGAACAATTTCTGGTATCCATTTCAGTGAAAACAAAGCTTTCTCAAAGGCTTATTTTTACACTTATAAAATACAATGGGAAAGGAAAACAGATTCGGAGACAAGAAAGTTTACTTTGTTCACAACTCACTTTAAACCTGCTGTGTCAAATCTGAGAATTTCCTTACTCAGTGAGAGAATGAAAGAACTTTATCACACTGAAACATCTTTAAGTGTGTATGAGGCGGGGCTGGGGATGTGGCCCAAGCGGCAGCGCGCTCGTCTGGCATGCGTGCGGCCCGGGTTCGATCCTCAGCACCACATACCAACAAAGATGTTGTGTCCGCCGAGAACTAAAAAATAAATATATATATAAAAAAAAGAGAATATGACTTAGAGGGGATTAAGAAAAAATCTGAATAAACACTTCTTTAAAAAAAAAAAAAAAAAAAAAAAAAAAAGTGTGTATGAGGCTACTTCTCGCCAGTAAATCTTTTATTCAGCAAATCATCCATTTTCCAGAAATAATGTAGATTTTTTATAGCAAATACAAGTTTAAAGTTTCGCTTTACATCTTTTAATGCCTTTGATTGTTCATAGTTGGAATGATCTGGTTTGCTGAATTTTGTTTGTAATGACACAGGTATCTTGTCTATTTTTCAAACTTCAAGATATTTTTTGTATGAAATATTTGTTTAAAATCTTTTCTATTGAAATTTCATTCTTCCAATCACTTTGTATTAAAAAGTTAAAGTACTTAGTTTTCTTCCTTTAAAACTCTAAACATTTTAGGGGTTTATTACCACATTTTCCCATGTTCGTTCTTGAATAGCAATTAGGGTTTTTCATTTCCTTTCAAATTGATTTCATTAAATATGTATCTAGATGTTTCAGAGACCAACATGGCTGAAAAATTTGTCACAAACAATTTCTTGTTGTTTGCTGATGAAAAAAAATGGCTAATTTAAAACTCAAATCCATGTAGCAAATGGCATAGTAAAGAGATATTAAAGTACAATCATGGAAGCATCCAATCACATTCAGATCTCTATTAAAACGAATTTGCAGGGCATTCTCAAGGTGCCTCCCCAGTTATTGTAATATCTAGGGATCAAGCTACTAGATAATAATGCTTGTTCAAGTGATGACACATGATTGTCATAGTACCTAGTCTATTCTCTGTTAGGGCCACATTTTACCTTCTGACTTCACTCTAACATTTCCATGAACTTCAATGAAAGTTGAAAATATGCATCAGAGGGATGAATTTATTATCAAATGGAATAAAGACAAAAGGAAAGCATTGTGGTGCCTATTGCCTTTCAGGTAAATAAACACATATGCTGATAATCTAAAATCCCTCACTGATAGGACTAAACCTTGTCATTATAGATTGTATACTTAAATGTTCACGAGATCCAATATGGTATTTATTTGTTCCTCTTCCAAAAAAAGAAAAAAGGCTAAATTTTTAAGGGATAACTTTAGTGGCTGAGGATTCATCACATATACCACACATTTTCCTTGGGTCAGGATGGTTATTTTTCATTAGATTAAGAAATAAAAAGTTTTATTTTCATACATTAATTCTAGTAAAGCTAACTTTTTGAGTTTTCTGTGCATGCCAGCTACTCTTTTAAATTTTTATATATAATTATTAGTAAATTATCATAATCATGACCTAAAGTACTATTACTTTTGCTCTTATACAGATGAGGAAACTTCAGCATAAGAAGAAGCAATGTAAATTTCCTATGGGTGCCCAGCAAATAGCTGGTAGATATAGAACTTGAGTCCAGATAATACGACTTCAGAGCTTTTGTTTTACCCATTCAACCACCTCCTTAAATCACAAAAATATGTCACTGTGAAGCTCTTTTCCTGATTGTAGTATTAGCTGAAATAGCTGAAGTGCATTAGTTCCTAATTTGGGTGTCTGTGCCTTTAGGAATTAATTGGCCACTACACCAAACTATGTGTAATTTTCTAAATATGTTTAATGAAGGCAATATTTTTGAAATATTCCCCAATAAATTTTTTTCTTCCCAGTAATCTCACATATTTTTACTGCAGGCTTTTCTCCTTTTAAGGCAAGGGTAGAAAAAAGTAAAGAAAATAAAAACAAAAATAACACATAGAAAATACTTCTCTAACAGAAAGTGTACAGAGTCCATCTCTTTAGGAGGAAGAAGGAAAGAGATAGGCAATCGCTTAGACATGAATGCCTTACCTTCTGACCCCTCCACCCACTCAAGTGGACACTCAAACAATGAGGATGGTTTGGGAGTGTTCAAGAGCTACTTCCTCTATACTTTGAGACTATAGAATGAGAAGGTTGTACAGTTCTTTGATTTAGTCCCTTTACCAATACAGTGTACCTGGATCAGCAGAAACTGGCAGGGTGAAGTAGAGTGAGAGAGCCTGGTATTCCTTATTTCTCATGGCCTCCAAATGTCATAGAAGAGATTCAGAGTTTGTCATCAGATGCTGCAGGAGTCTCTAGGTGTATCTGAATGTCAGCCAGGAGAAAGTCACCCTGTGGGGTGAGTGAAGCCCAAAGCAAAGGCTCTGAAATGGACCCTCCAAAATCATTGGCCACATGAAGATAGTCGAGTTGGGGGTGCTAGACATAAAGGGGAGAGACTTCCGTACTCCAGTTCTCCAGGATCCATGCTCACTCACACTAGCCCATATAAGGAGAATATGCACAAGTTACAGCAGCTGAATGACACCAAAGACCCGTCATGAAAACATCATCCAATGGAGATCAGTAAGAGCCTGCAGAAAAGGACCACACTGAGGCCAGACACCCTTTCTCTTCTACAATGAGATTACATGAGCTTTCCTTGTGCCATCTTGAGGCCACCCGAGGAGGAGCAAAGGAGAAGGAGAAGGCCAGAGGAAGCTTGGAAGAATAAATTTCTCTAGAGACCCGGTTTATCTCAGGACCGGATGTGTGTGCAGAAACTCAAATAAATAAGTTTCAATATTCTTTCAACCAATCAGTGAAAATGACACGGCAAGAAGGGGATGTCCAGAGCAAGAAGAAATTCATTAAATAAGTTATGTGTGTATTGTAATTTTGGGAATTAAATCCCCCATGTTGCAAACTATGCTCTGGTGTTTCCCACTTTTTTCAGATGGTGGATAGAGCCTGTTTCTTTGCAGATGTCACCTTCCCCATTATTTCCATCTCGATTTTGTTGTTATTCACTTCCTGAGATTTGATTCAAGAGATCATTTACTTTGTGTAAGTCTTCTGGAAGCTCAGTTATTCTTGCCTAATTTGAGTTCCCATACACCCCAAGTGTTCCTTTAACATAATGTCCGGTTGTCATTTGAGTTCTTCACTGCTTTCTCCCACTAGACTGAGTCTAAAGGACATAACTATGTCCTGTTCATCCAAGTATCTTTCCTTACCAGCCCAGTACCAGACATGGCAAGTATAGGCAAAATAATTAGAATTTTCAAATAAAGCAGTCTGTTTAGGAAAAAAAAATCTCCTTATTGTTATAAAGATCACATGTGATCTTTAAAAAGAACTTTTAAAATGTGTTTGAGTGTTTACATAGATTCCTAGACTCATGTTATTCATACTCCTCAGGTCAGGCAGCATCAGGGTACTTGATGTTGTTCTCTGGCATTAGGAATGTTGAAACAAAAGGAACCCCCCAAATCAGGGTCTAACCAAGGTACAGATGATGAAATGGAAACTCATAAGATTGGCCAGCAAAAAAACAAAACAAAACAAAAACACCCCCTTTTCATGTGACTTCAATGGCAAGCCTCTGTCTGGCCTCAGGTGGGGTGGCCTGCTCTCTCCTTTGTCCTTCTCCTCCTCATGCACTTCACTTTTCTAAACTCCCCACAGTGGAGCCGAGACGAAGGGACATGCCTACCTCATCTCCATACTTAGAATCCAGGGATAGTGGGTGCATGTCAATGTGTTCATTAAATTTCAATATTAGAAACTCTCTGTCTTTAAAATATTAGTCCCTTTCTAAGGTAAAAAAATTAGGCAAACAAACTCCCTAGTGTTTAACAAGTGTTTGCACAATTAAACACTTTCTAAAGACACAAAACTTGGAGTAGAGGCAGATGTTTTTGGTATGTGTGTATTTGGATTGAATATAGAGTCTGAAGCACTGTTGAAAAAAATTATCAAGCTTTAATAAACTTTACACATGACTTGGTTGCAGTCATACATCCAAAGAAAACAAATATAGTTCCTAATTAATTCACCTTAGAATAGCAACTATTTGTTTAAAATAAGCAGTTTAGTCAAAATTATAGGTGATCGTTTTTAGAATTTTTAGTGTGTGATTTCATTAAAATTTCTGTCACAAAAGATTTCATTTTTAAAGATTTGTTTTACAAAATCCTGTATTATACTTGGACTTTCTCTAAAACCATGTTCTTACTATTTTATTTTTATGTCGTTCTGTGATTTTACTTAAAGTCATTTTCAAAGCAAAAGAAAAAAGACTAAATAAAAACACTTTAATGTTTTATTCTCTATGCCTATGTCTTCTCTTGTATATTATATTTCTTGTGGCCCAATTGTTTTTTGAAGAAGTGTAAAATTTATTCCTGTGTATGATTTTCCCCATCGTCTACTTCCACACTTAATTATGACTACAATTCCTCTTAAAATTAGATTTAACAATTTATATAAATTCTAGTAATGTTTAGTTAAATGACCTTGGATTTCTCATCTATATATCTATGTCAAATAAATATCTACCACAAGAAAATATAAAGCTATATAAGATATTTTTTCTACCCTTAAAGGAGGAATCCAGTTTAAGACATAACGCACACACACCCTACATGATTATCAATACAATGGATTATAATCTACGCATCAGTTGAATGTAAAGTGAGAGGATTGGATGAAGTAATCTCAAAACTATTTTAAGCTCTATAATCTTGGAACTATGTGACCGAGAAATATTTATGAGAATGCACAAGCTGTTTGTAGTAGGAGGTTATCATTCTGTGCAATATTCATTTAGAAGCTTCATGGCAGGAGGGTATACTTAGAAACCCAAGTTCTCAGCATTGGACTACAGAGCTTATTTGGACAATACCTCATTGTTCACTGCAGGTTTTAGTCCTTTATGGCTTTAGTTGAGAAGAGACAGTTGTTTAATACTGAAGTAAACAACACTGCAGATGAACAATTGGGCAGGAGAGATGTTTAAATGAATGTATAGTAGAATGAGCACATTCGGATGATGGGGAAATAGTGAGTGGTCAAGGGTGATTGCGTGAATGTTGAAAAGCAGTGGAAAATAAACCCTTATTTATAAGGGTAAAAGGGAAGTGAGACCAAATTATAAAGAACTTTAAATATGGGGTAAGAAATGTGCATTCTGTACAATGGACTCGCCATCTTTGGAATTTTGTGAATGTGTGTTTCAAATTGGGTAGTCCGATATTTTGAATATTTGTTCAGGAAAGAAATTGAAAAAGTATCAGATATTTTGATAAAAGGAACATTCTGTCAGAAAACCACAAGGATCAAGGGAAGAATTAGGAGTTTGCAGGCAGGCTTTGGTATTTCAATGTCTGTGGTTTCTAGCCAGCTCCCCCTAATGAATGGGATGTGGCAGTGAAGAGGGACATGCTGAAAGCTTCTAATCATTCATATTCTCTTTAATCTGGGGCATTTGAAATGCAAGAAAGTGACTGGCGTGGCAGCCCTCCCTGTGCATTTCAGTTGTGTGAGTCACAACATTGGAGAAGAGGAAGCCAGCAAAGAATGTGGTAATGTGGTTTTGTGATCCATCTGGCAGAGCTCTGTGATCAGCCTGTTGGAAAACCCACCTCTAGGTAGTGTGGCACCATTGGAGGTTTTGAGCAGGGGATAGACATGATCAAAGTCGTCTAGTCTGACTTTTAACAGCTGAATTATTGGAAACATAGAGACTAGTTGAGAAGACATTGCAGGAGTCTACATAAAAGGTGATAAAGGCCTGGACAAGGGAATAAGGCAATGAGATCTATAAGAAAGTTCCAGTGTAGGCAACTTCTTCAGGAAAACATGCCTTGATTGAGGAGGGGTGGCCCATTCAATGGAACTGGCCTATATATACTTTGGAAAAAAAATAGCCTTGGTATGTCTGAATCTCAAGTCAAATATGCACTAGCTCTGTGGCCTTCAGCAAGTCACTTAACATTCTTGCTCCTAATTTTCCTCATCTGTCAAAATGATGAAGGAATTCTGAAATACTGAATATCTATCTTGAAATATTGTAAGCATTGGAGAAGATCCAATTTTCTGTATTGGGTGTAGTCTATGATGACCATCAGCATTTCTTCTTATTATTATGTGAGATAAGAGGAGAAGAAGAGTTGGGAAAATAGAAATGGGTGATGTTTTGCACTCAGGAACTGAGAGAATTGTGATGGCATTGAAAGAACTAAAGAAACAGAAAGTACAATTAGTCTAAAAATTTCTATTACATTAATAGCTTTCATGCTGTATCTTTATTCAGTAGCAAGTACAGCTGCACACAAACAATATTTTGGGAGTGAACCTGATAGATTTCTCTAAGACAGGAGAAATAAACAGAATGAACAGTGGACCTGTTGATTAGACTTGATGGTGGAAAGAGCTTCTGATGTTAAATCAGTCTTCTAATTTTAGTGTAATATCCATTAGGCTACTTTGTGTCCCACTCATATATTGAATGTTTAATGTGAGCTCTGCTAAACATAATGTGTTTCTATATTGTACTTCATCAAACGGCCTGCAGGAGCTACTATTGAAATGCAAGTACTTTAGGAGCGGATCATTGATTTCATGCAGGAAATATACTTTAGAAAATAGTTATTATGATTGTTAAGTCTAGAAATAAAAGGGATACGGAAAACTGTCATTGTCCAAATAAGAAAGTGGGCTCGAATGTGGGTGTAGTTTTCTTGGTTCAGGTATCAAACTACTTTTCAGATGATTTGTTAGAGTTTATTATTTTTCCTATGGCTGCCATAGGGGGAAAAAAACAGTTTTAAAGAATACTGCTGTTTAGAATTTTGGTCTTTTTATCTTGAGGACTAATGGGAATTTTCCCTTCGCTTCTTTTAAGACATTTTATTGTGTGTAGTGAATTTTGTTAAAAGAGCAGGTTCTGAAAAGCTCTGACAGCTTCTTCAGCAAAAGATCCGGGATTGTCAGCCATTGATGCAAAGACCTGAATCTGCTTTGACACCCCAGAATAGGCTCCTGGCAATGTTATGTCTTTCTTTTAGATGTTTGGATAAATCACACGGCTCAGAAACTGCATCATACATTATGCCTAAGTCATAAACAAATGCTGCTGAGGTAAGGGTATTCCTCAGTCCACTGTATTTTGTTCAATGTCTTGCAACTGTGGATGTGTCACTTGAATAGATCAGTAAACAATTCTTTGGGGTTTGAATATGCATTCAAAATGTCTTTTATAGCTCTTTTATTTGATCACCTGAAAGCACTCAGCATCACTACTAATTTCAAGCAGCCATTTTCTTTTTCAACCAGTAAATTATCAATGTAAACTATTTGTGAAAAAGAAGAATCTGGGCAAAAGAAATGCTTTAGAATGATAGAGTTTAGTTGGGTTTTACGTAATGGCCCCCAAAGATGGCCACATCCACATCTTTATCCCTGTAATCTGTGAATTTCTTAGGTTATATGGAAAAGAGGAATTGAGAAAGGAGATGGGATGAAGCTGCTGTTTCACAGACTTTAAAATAAGATAATCCTGGATTGTCCAGCTGGGCTCAATATAATCATATGAGTTCTAAAACCTGGGTGGAAGAGAGGGGATAAAAGAGAGAGGTCAGAGTGATGTGATATGAAACGCCTTCCTGGCCACTATTAGCTTTGAAAATGAAGGGGACTATGAACCAAGGTAAATACGCTATCTAGAGGCCTGAAAACACAAAAAATCAGATTTTTCTCTTAAAGCCCCAACAAGGAACACAGGCTTTGAGGCACCTTAATTTCAGTCCTGAGAGATACATTTCAGACTTCTGACCTCCAGAACAGTAAGATAATCAACAGGTTTTGTTTTGACCCATTAAATGTGTGGGAATTTGCTAGTAGAACAATAAGAAATCAATGAAGTCTATTTTTAGAATAAGGTTTGTACACATCTGGATAATATGAAGATCTCTGAATTCTTCTCAAATTTTAATTATCTAGAAAAGGAGTTAAAATTTTCCCTAGAAGTATAATGTTTGATGTTAGCTGCATATAAAACTTTGCATTTCAAACATCACACTTTTAATTTTCTTTCTCATAAATTTATGTCACACCTTTTAAGAAATGCCCTATGAGATTTATCTTTTACAGAAAACAGTTTTGATTCTACCAAATTTTATCTATAGTAGTTCTCCAAAAAATTTTAGCAATCAATGATAATTCAAAATTATTTATAATTGTCAAATAATTTCTGATTTTATTGCTAAAGAAAACACAGAATTAATATATTAAGTATCCTTTGGTGGATACCTAGCCATATTATAGTTTTTAATTGATAAATATATACCAAATAACACCCTGGAAGATAGGGAAAAAATGATCCTTTTTAATACCATTCCATAACTGCCACCCCAAAATATTGTTGGATGTCAGGAAAATATGAAACACCAGAATTCTAGCCTACAAAAAATTGGCATAAAATGTTTTTTATTTTCACGATACCCTCCAGAACTGTAATGTTCTAAACCTGCATAATTGATAAAAGCAGAGAATTATCTAAATTTAAAATAATTTTTATATACTATGGTGCATTGTTTTAAGATGAAATTATTATCTTTTTAAAAAACACTTTACCATGGAAAATTTGAAACACATACAAAAATATAAAAATAGTGTAATTAACCTGTGTCTTCATCTTCCAGCTTTAACAGGTATTATCTCAGTCAATCATGTTTCAGTTATTGCTTTCATATTTTTCTCCTCATGCTTTAGCAATTTCTACGTTCACATAAATTCATTCTTATATATCTTAGTATATATAGCACAAAATTAAAAATTTTTAAAAATATAACACATTACCATTATCCGTATCTTTAAAAAATAATATCTTAAAGGCATAGAATAATCAGATAGTTTTCAAATTTCGGTTTCTCTCATAAATGTCATATCATTTTACAACTTTAGTATTTTAACCAGAATCCAAATCAAGTTCACATGTTGTGAATGATTTGACATGGGTGTTTTTGTTTTTTGGTACCAGAGATTGAACTCGGGGGCACTCAACCACTGAGCCACATCCCCAGCCCTATTTTGGATTTTACTCAGAGAAGGGGTTTCACTGAATTGCTTAGCACCTTGTTTTTGCTGAGGCTGGGTTTGAACTCTTGATCCTCCTGTCTCAGCTTCCGAGCTTCTGGGATTACAGGTGTGGACCACCAAGCCCATCGATTAACATGAGTTTTAAGCATCTTTTAATCTATAGTTTGTCCATTGTCCTATTATTTATTTGTTGGATAAACTGGTAGTGTATCCCTAGAGTCTTTCCCTCTCAGGATTTTGCAGCTTGCATTTCCACAGTGTAGTTGGAAATGTTCCTCTGTCCTCCATACTTCAGGGTATGCTGATAATTAGATCTAGAGGCTGAATAAATTCAGGTTCAGGAAGTTGTCTGTCTGCCATGTTTAGCAGAACGTGTTTTATTTTTCACTGTTGCTCATAAATGAGCAGCCCTTGTGTATTTGAAGATATCACAGTGTAAAACAGTCCAGACTATTTTAAAATATTTCAATTTTTCCATTCTCAAGTCTCTTATAATGCCATTCATGACTAGAATAGAAAATATCTCCTTTCAGAATAATGGAAAATGCAAAGTTAAGGGAGAAAAACTTATTTTTTTTAAAGAGCTCATGATTTTGCTTAAATGGGAGGTGAAAAGGGATAATTTAAATAATTTCTTAATTTAAATAAGAAAAGAAAATCTAAATATAGGATTGTTCTTAGTTAGGAAGACTTGATCTTTGCCCAAGCTGAGTTAGAAGAAAGACAGTGGAAGAGGTGATATGCCTGGAGCACATGGTAGAAAGGTCTGTAAGTAATAATGGCAACCTTCCTTTAATAGTGTTTACTGTATACCAAGCACTGTTCTAAGTTCTGTATCTATAATTTCTGATTAAATTTCCCAAACAACCTCATTTTACAGATGAAGAAGTTGAGAAAGACTAAATACCTTGCCCTAGATCATCTGGTAAGTGAACACAAGGGCCAGGATTCCAAATTAGAAAGGGTGATTCCAAACTTCTTCTTTCAATCTTAGCAAAATTGTCCTGAAGAACATGCAGTTGAATGGAAGACTTACATGCACAGCTAATTAAGAGCTTCTTCACTGTTTTTATTTTGCTTTTATAGATGTTGCCTATTAGTTTTATGCCTGGATTTCATTGCCTTTCATTAAACTATAGTGTAAACCCAATCCATTTAGGCACAAGTATTATATTTGCTTTTTATTCCCCACAGAATCCAGAAAAAGGGATTTATAGAGCATCTTGAATGATGAACAAAGAAACATTGATATTTATTTACTAGTTATACAAAATAGCTCTTATTTTTTTCAGATATTAATCTATACTCTTATCTTTTGATGTTTAGTTTCTTCTATAAATATTTTTAGTTTCTCAAATGGTGGCAAGAATGCATTTTCATTGTTTATTCTTAATATGCTAATTTTGAATTGTACAAATGTTTAGCACATGTAACTTCACAAATGGGTTGAACAATTAGAGGATTAGATCTTTCTTATAATTTCTGCTTTCAAGATATAATGTATACACTAGCCCATGGACTGGTTCCTTAAAACAAGGGGCAAAATAAAAGATGAATGAATGTAAACTTCAGATCTGGACTATTCTAGAAGTGTATATGTCTTCTGATAACACCCTTAGTAGGACACACACACACACACACACACACACACACATATCCACAAGCCTTTAAATCTCCCTGTGCTCCAAGCATCATTCCATGGTGGAAATATCAAAAACTCTGGAATCAATTGTCTTGGAGCTGAATCTCTGCTCACCATCTTGCTGTAAGTGTGATACTATGTGTACCTTCTTTGAGCCTCATTTTTTTATATCATAAAGTGGATGCTATTAATTGGTGTTAATACTTCGTATGCAAAGTACTTGATTCCTGATGGCACTCAGTAAATTTTAAATTTTATATTATAATGAATACATTCTGCTTTAAATTTCTAATTTGAATATCCATTTTGGAGATTTCCTCCTTCCTCTTTTTAATGTTGGAATAGCAAAGATGATGTTGAAGAATACAATTTAGAAAAACCAGGATTGCTTTCTACCCACCAAACTGTAAGACTTTATAGAATCAAATATTGAGTAATCATTCTGTGTGACACTCGCTATCAGAGGAAAGTGTAAAGTTTAGCTGTTTTACCTCTTAACCAAACAATTATTGTTTTTGCAAATTTAGACAATTTACATAAATTCATTCAGCCTCCATTTCTCCCTTTATAAAATGGGGGCAATACTACTTATATGTTGGAATAAAGCTAAATTATTAGAATGAAAAAGTTACCAAAGTTTAATAGTTTAAAGATACAGTTTATGACAATGTTCTGAGAAAAATGATCTAGGGCATCCAAGCAACTATGCTCCACATGATCATCCAAGGACCAAGGCTTCTTCCAGTGCAATTCTTTGATAGCGTCAGATGGTAATGTCATTTGTGTGGTAGAAGTTGGATAGGTTCTATGACTGAATTCACATGAAATTGAAAGAAAAGATGTTGCAGAGAATATAAACCCCATGTCCTCAGATCAAGACTGAGGATATGTGTATCACTTCTGCTGAAACTCCCTTTGCACAGACTTTATCACATGGTGATATCTAACTGCAAGAACATCTGGGAAGTCTCCTCTGGCAAGGAAGAGATTCAACTAGAAAAGAAGGGAATATAGATTTTTGTGTTTACTAGCAGCTCCCATCATGTTTTTCTTCATGGGAATATTGTGATAATTAAATGAGATTACAAGATGTGTTTGTACAGTGTTTTGCAATTGCAACCAACTGGAAAAGTGTTAGCTTGCTGCATGTCTGTTATGTGACTCTAACATCCCGTGACTGAAGTCTGAGTAATTTAAGGGTGAAATTAGTGGAACACAATATTTTGGTTGCAATTAATAGTAAGTTCTTGCACATGATCTGACCAATTTACTTACCCCTTTATGTTGCTATAGTAAATCTCCAAGCTATTTAGATCAGTTCAGTAAGATTATCCTTATTTTTGAGGTGAGAAAAATAAGGAGAAGAGAACTTGGTCAAAGATGACACTGTTGGGCAATGGTGGAACAAGGATTAAAAAGGACTTTGAATATAGATCTTTTAAATCCTGAATTTACCACCATAAATTGTTCTATTTTAAGGATGAGAAAAAAAAATCAAGATAGGTTTAAAAAATTGATTTGACAACATACTTAATTATATTTGGGTACCTTGGGTAGTGAATCACATTCATGAGAAAAGAATTCATATAAAGTAAAATGAGGGGATTATTTTCTATATATGTATTCCATCACTGCCACTAATGGGAAAATTTTTTTTTGAAATTTAATTACAAAGGTTATCATGGCATTATGTTTTGTTTTATTTATCTTAGTTAAGATAAATATATCTGTCTTAATTAAATAGTAAAAATCTATTTGGTTTCTTGTACCAGGATGATACCCTATTCCAAAGATTATTCCAAAGATTATAACCTTGTTTATAACATTTTCTGAATGACAGGGAACTTACACAAGAAATTCCCTGAAAACAGAGGAACACATTCATCAAGCCAATTAATTGAAAAGGGTTAGTGAACATTAGAGATTTTGAGAAATTATGTAGAAGAAAATTATGTAGAAGAAAACAGTGAAGAAGAGAAAGAACTAGGATGATAGGAAATACAATTTAACGGGAAAGTAATTGATTGAAAATGTTTTATTTTATTGAACAAATCAAATATATTTTTTCCAAAGATATTTATGTGTGTGTGTGTATTGGTGTATAGCACCTCATCCATACAAACTTTGGAGTCAATATATGATCTTTAAATACCAATAAGGTTTATGATAAGCTTTAATACGGGCTAAAATTTGTACAGTTCAGAGAAATGAGAATGATGTTTGGGGCAGAGGAGAAGTACAAAGAAAGATGGGAAGACCATCCTGTAGTGAAGTTGGTCTGACCCTGACAAGTATTTATTTTGAAGCATTGAGAAAAACACTGGGAGTTAGGACATAGTAAGTAGTAAAGAGTATGGATTTCTGGAGTCAGGCAAGTCTATACTAAGTAACCGTGTTGTAATCTTGAACAACTTTCTTGTCTTTTCTGTTAGTTTTCCTGTCTTTAAAAGTGATGATAATAAAAATAAAGGATATAATCAAAGTAGAACACTCAGAAAAATGCCTGGTATATAGTACAAATCAAATAGTAATAACAGTAATAATAGAAATAATGGAAAATAATATTACTAACAATTTCTTGTTTATTGAGAAGTCAATTTGCACACAGGTACACACGCATATAACACAGGCATATGTAAGAAAGATCTGTCTGGACAAATGGCATGAGAGTGTTCCCCAGGAACTCATTAGACAAATCCAGGTGTTGGTAGCCTCTCTACACTTATTTTTCCTGTCAATTTCCTGCCTTTAGTGCTGAAACTTTTGCAATATATTGCTGCTTATCACGTGAAAGTTTGGAATAAACATTCCTTTTTTGCTATATTATCTGGTTTTATTAAGACTAATGATTTCTTCTGGTGGTTTCAGCTGAACCTTCCCACCTGCTTTTGGAGGTCCACTCAGGAAGACAGCTGGTCTTTCTTTTTGTGCCACCAGAAAACTAAGCCCCACCACTCACACTCTAAGAATTGCTGCCTCTGGACCAGAAGCCTCTGGGACAGCCCCACAAATCCTTCCTTCTTGCTTTTCAGTGGAGAAAGAGAAACCATGGGGTCCCTTTTTATGTTTTCTTAGAGTACTGAGATGTGGTAGAGGTGGACCTGCTTTTTCCCCCCACAAACTTCACAGTCCCTTTTAACTTCATGGTCTGGCACCTTTTTAAAATCTAGCCATGGACCCCCACCACTGTGACCGTACCCTCCAAATTTGCAATCATATCGTCACCTCTCCCAAGGCCCATAGTGATTGCATCACCAGAATATAGCAACAGACTTTCCAGCTCCGAGAACATCGAACCAAAGAGCTCCCTTTTTAAATAGAAAGTCTTGGTTTCTATGAGTGATTTCTTTGCAGCCTTCCTCTTCAAGTCTCCCTTTTGAGTTTTTAGAGGTTGTCCCACCTTTCTTTTCCTCTTATCATTTGGATTTTAAAGGTCCACCAAAGGCCTGTGTGTTAAAGGCTTACCCTACAGCTTGGTGCTTTTGGGAGGAGGCAGAGGCTTTAAGAGGCTGGGCTTAGTAGGAGGTCTGAGGTTATGGAGGATGTGCCCTTAAAGGGGATTATGGGACCCTGCTCCTCTCTCTTTGCTTCTCACCTGCCAAAGGGTGAGCAACTTCCTCTGCCACATGCTTCTACCACAAAGTGTTACCTCACCACAAGCCTAAAAGCAACAGGACCCAGCGACCACTGGAATATCTACAAGGATGAGACAAAATAAAACCTTCTCTTTGGGAGCTGATTACCCCAGGTATTTTGTCATAGTGATAGGAAGCTGACTCACAAACCTCCAGAGGTATGTTAATACAAACATTACACTTTTTATAATGCAGGATGTAATTAATTACTTCTCTCCAGTCTTTCTGTTGATTGCTGGTAGTGGTTGAAACTGTTCTGCCTTTTCCTTAGTTTGCCAAGGTAGATCTGTTGGAGGAAGTGGACTTTTGAATGCCTTATCCATCTTAGCTTTGGGGAGGAATGGCGAATTCCAAGATGTATAAAAAAAGCTTTTACAATATTCTACTAAAATATTATTAAATTTAATATTTAGCTCCACCCTATGAGGTAGTTGTCATGGATACCCCAGTTTTAGAGGTAGGGAAACTTCGAGATAGAGGAAGCTGACTGACACTACACCATTGATAGTTGGCTTTGCTAGGATTGGGGATCATGTCTGTCTTCTTGATATCACTCTCGCATTCCCACTATGGTATTTTACTTTATCCAGTAAATCTGTTCAGTCCCTATAACTTTATTTTTTTTTAGCACAAACGTATGAATCAAAAAAATCATATTCAGAAGGCCTATGATTTAATCAGATTCTCTCAGTTCAAATACAAGATATAAATCTTGAATTATTAGTATTATACAAGTAAACAAGCACCATCTGATAGATTTCCACTTATATATTATTTATAGACTCAATTTTAAAGAGAGTGGCAATGCCCATAAAATAGAGAAAGCAAATAACCATGTGTGGAGAGTGAATCTGCCTCTGTATATTTGATAAGTTAGGGGTGAGTTGTTGCTATCTATCATTGAGCTCTTTGGCTTTAAGAAATAAAACTGATTATCTTATTACAAATTCCTGGAAATAAGCATCTACTTAAAAGATAATTTCTTCAGTTGGCTCCCCTCTTAGCATTTCTTCGCTAGAAAATAAATAAATGAATAAAGGTAAGAATGGATTAGCAAAGCCAAAGAAACAAAGAAAGATAGTGTCACTGAGATGGTTAGCAATGTTATATTTACATTTATCCCTGAACTCAAATGAGTAGGTATGACTCTTGAAAGGAGACATTTAGCAAGATTCACAGTTTTCTGGCTTTTTATTGCATCATCCTATCATGTAAACAACATAATTGCTTCAAGTTTCCTGGTGTTTGGATCTCTAGGAGCAGTCCAGAAAGAGAATTCCAGATTGACACGGGAGTTGATTAATGTGAGGAATTGGCACTACCCACATTAGGGTCATCATTAAGGCAGTTTTTTTTTTTTTGCGGGGGATGGGGGGAACCAGGAATCAAACCCAGAGGGGCTTAACCACTGAGCAACATCCTCAGCCATTTTTATTTATTTATTTTTTTAAATTTTGGGATAGGGTCTTATTAAATTGCTTATAGCCTCACTAAGTTGCTGAGGCTGGCTTTGAATTTGCTATCCTCCTGCCTCAGCCTCCAGAGCCACTGGGGGGTTCAATTGTACACCACTGCACCTGGACAGGGCAGTTTGCTTTTGATAGGTGCAATATGGATGACATCAGACTCATAGAGTTCATGTGATGAACTTGAGGATTGATTAATGTTACCTTGGCTGAAGTAACAACACATTGTAAATCAGGGAAAATTTATATTTGATGGATATGTAAGTAAGTAGTAATTATTTAGCTAGATAGATTAATAGGAGGTGTAGATATGTAGACAGAATATTAGTTTGAAGTATTTTTATAATAATCATAAATGTATTTGAAACATATTATAAAGAACTGCTAAACCAGTAAATGTTGGGCTTCTTTGATGAGCACAAAGAAATATAATATCTTCAAAGAGCTGATATAGATGGAAGATACACAAACAACACAAAAAATAAACGTTGAAGTATTGACATTTTAAGACCAAAATTTAGCTTTAGTCACAAGAGTACCTGTGAAAACATTTATTTAGAACAATTCAAAAGTATAACTACTGTGTTCTCTATGTATCTGTGTTTCTACCTATCTATTTATCTTTCTATCTATCTATCCATCCATCCACCTAGTCCATTCTCTTTATCTAATTTTTCTTCTATTTTATTATGGAAACAGCCAGTTTGCTAACAATAGTTGGGAGGTTTAGTTTTCTCTTCTGATAGTTGAATAATTCTCTGTTGAAAAGGAGCCCTTGCTTTCAGTAAGATTTATCAGGTTAAAAAAAGGTTTTGATTTAATATTTGAAGATGGAGTTAACCTCCTGCTGTGCTTTAAGCATTTGAAAACCTGCTGCAAAGTGGCATTTCAAAGACAGCTTAATATTAAATTCAGTTTGCAATATTCATATCTAATTGTTATAGGATGCGTTGTTCTGTTAATAAGTAGCAGAATAACAATGTTATTATGTTTGGTTTTACAGGCATTTTTAGACCTTTGTCAAAGGACACTGCTCTTGTAATGTGTTGAGAAACATTTATACAAACATTTAAAAATATGAATTGTTCTTGAATTGGTACTATACTTTTTTATTCAAAAAATGTTTGGCTCTAAGTTCAAACCCACACTATTGTAGTATGAAAATACCAATGGAGACAATATAATAAATGCAAAAAAAATATGCTGCTTCTTCTAAAATATGGAGAAAAAACTTACTGAAGCTTAAGTGTTGTAGTAAGTAGACTTTTTTTAGTAGAATGGAGGTATTGATTGACATAATTTTCTCTGTATTTCAGGTTTACTGTATATTCAGTGTATCTTTTAAACTTTCTATACAACTGAAAAATAAAAGTCTTATGTTAGAATCCTACTTTTGTCTGGGGAAGAAAAAATGATTGTGCATACAGTCATTATTAATCATTAATAGCATGACAGAAAAGTTGAATGCAGTGGGAAAAATCAAGTCAGTTTTATTATTCATTAAGACATTCCTGGAGGAGCTTACTTTCATAGAAAGGATAGACAATAGAATTATAATATTTAACAGTTATGATGTGAAATATGACCATGTGCTAAACTGCTATTCCTTTTTATAATCAGATTTTCCCAATGAGTTATGCTAATTTAAATGGTATTATTACCACATATCATCATCATCATCATTCAACTCTGTTGTTGAAATTTTTTGTATCAAAGACATGTTAATAATTTTACTTTTTCAAAAACCAAAAATCTTATCCTAATATGAAATTTAAAAGTATATTAACAATTATAATCATTAATTGTTTCAACGATTTTAGGAGTGTTTCTGATTTAATCTGGGGGTAGTTTCAATTTAGACTCAAGAGTCTGTGACCCTATACTTGGTTTCTACAGTTCTTTTTTTTATGGTATTGGCATAGGTATATAATTAGTCATCAATTGAGTTGTGTTTGTTGCTTAGGTTTATCAGAAAAGTTGTTTGTTATTGGACTTACATCAAAACAGCAATCGGTTTTGTTCAAATTACACAGTGAAAATATTAGAATTGTAATGCCTGCTTGATTTTAGGGTTCCTATATTTTAATTTCTATATTTCTATTTTGTAGATTATCTTGTTTCTAATTAAATATGAAGGTGAAGGTCATCCAATATGTTATTCCTTATGTTGTCCATTTTCAAATTTCTAATATCTCTGTATTGTTTTCAAATTCTATTCCTTCTCTCCTCTTTCAGCAAAATAAATATTCAACCTATCCATTCATTATCCTCTGAGACTAAGTCCATCTTCTGTGCCTTCTCTCCCATTCCTTTAGAATTCTTTATGACTTCCTTTGAAGAATTAGCACATCTTTCTAGTTTTTTCCCTTAGTTCCCCCAACCTCCCATTTGTTTTCTCCATTCTTCCTGGCCAAACTTGTTGAAGGTGCAGTTTGCATTCATCGTCTTGACATCCATTCATTAACTGTGCAATCTGACTTCTCTTCTGTGTTTTCATAATACAGAATGCATTGTTTCCAGTTTCCACTGAACATTTCTACAAGGAGGAATGACTTTAACAGGTATGTATCAAAAAATAATGACTCTAGTTACTGAGGTAATGAACTAGTTATAGGCTTATTTAGGAAGCTTCTCTAGAGGTCTAGGAGCTAGAAGATGGTTACCTATATGAATGGGGCATTGAGAATGGTGAGAGGTGGAGAACTCAAATAGACTTTATAAGATAGAATTGCATTATTGATTTACCTGGCATCCATATAACTCCATCTAAATCTATAAACCACTCAGCTTTAAAACAGGATATAAATAACCATACAATTGTCTTCCCAGGTTAGGATTAACTCAGCTAATACATGAAAAAAGCATTCTGAAATTTAATTGCTTGATGTAGCATAAAGTGATAAGTAGGTCTGAGAATGGGGAACTACAAAACCTTCAAACTCATTCTTTCTTTCTGTGCCTTTAACAAAAAATAAAAACAGCAAGAAGAAACCATTTTGCTACTATGGAGTGAAAGTGAGTTTTAAAGCCAGGGTGCAGAGCCATTGTTTTATAGCTTATATAATTAATGTAGGCTATAAATTCCAACTTTATATTGGAAGTACTACATAAGTAAACCCGGCCCATATTTCTTTTTAACATACATTCATTTCAGATAGCAAGAAAAAATAATTTCTTTTATAAGCCATGTGAATTTAATTTGAATTTCAGAATTAGTTTAGTTCTGTATAGCACACGGGTTACTCATAAAGTTAAAACAATAATAATTGTCTTTAAATAATATTTGTGTCTAACAAAAGAATTAACAGATTCTCACTAGCAAGTCGTGTTATACATATTTTACTGTGTATAATCCTTGCTAATTTCTCAATTCTTCCAATAGCTTTTTCTCTGGCTGATTTCCCCCTCAACACTATTTACTTAAATATTTGCTTAAGAAAAAGTTAATGAGTGTTTATTCTGCTCCAAATGTGCCAGTGCTGAAGATACAAATAGGAATTGGAGGTATTTTCTGTCCTAACTTTTGAAGGGTTGCTAGTCCAGAACTGGATTCTCTCTGACACTGGGGATTTACATGGCTTCTTTTCTCTGTTTAGAAAGCTCTCCCACTCTCCCATTCTCTAGGTATCCTTAGCATTCTCTTAGGGAAGACTGTACTTGTCCTTTTCTGCATTTGTCACAATTGCACTTAAATAATTATTCATATAATCATTTACTTAACCATTAAATCACCTATTCTATTATAAATACCATGAATGCAAATACTGTTTCCCCAGAACCTAGCACAGAGCCTGGGACATAGTAGCTCTTCCAAAATATTAGTGAAATAATGAGCGAAGAAATGAATGACAGAGAGAGCAGGTAGAAAGAAACAAAGAGGACAAAGCCAGGCTTAGCAGTGTTTCATAGGTAAAGAGAGCTAAGGAAAAGAAGAGGTAAATATCATTATCATGTAAATATCATTATCATGAACTTCAGAGTAAAGATGGAACAGTATGTTCAATATGATAAATCATGGCCTCAAAGAGATCTTTCCTGACCCCTTGTTGCTCCTACTCTCTCAACCTACTTCTGTTCATGATGTTTATTGATTCTCTTATAAAGTTGCATCTATCTATGCATACATTGTGGTGTATTATTTTTTGCAAATTGAAGTACTATTGTAATAATTCATTATTACTTTTGCTCATGGAAAAAGAGAATGCTTTCTCATGGCCACAAGAGAATGTTATTTTCAGGACACCAGGAAAGTTTGGCTAATTTTATTTATTTATTTATTTTTCCATCTACATCATCTAGAATAATTCTGTGCACCTAAGGGAAAGTCATATGTTTTTGTTGAATGATACAGTATAGTTTATTAGATCAAGAAGCTAGAAGGACACCAATGACCACACGACGTTTCAGAGATGAAGTAGCCAAGATCATTGTGCTACTTGGGTGCTACTGAACTAATCTGAACCATTCCATTCTTAAAATCCATCCAGTTATATTGCTGAGATTTGAGATTATGGATGATATACTTCTGATGGCACCCATATGAGGAGTCCTTCCCAATCATCCCCAAATTTACATAATATACAATGATGAAACAGGGCAGGGAAACTGGAGGCAGCACTTCTATTTTTTTTTTTTAATAATGGAAGACAAATAGAATAGTCTCTGGTCTATAGAAATTTGAAATCCATCTGAGTAAGATTTTGTGCAGGCCCCTCCTTTGGGAGCATTAAAGATGATTCTTGGTCAAGACACAGTCTTGCTCTCTGGGGACGACCTGTTTTGTTCACTGCTTCTAGTGTCCTCATTTCCTCTGCAAGAGGTTCTTCTTTTTCTGTTATCCTCTTGACGTCATCAGAAATGGTACCAGGAATATGCTCCACCTATTTGGTCAAGGGATTTCTTTTCTTTTCTTTCCTTTCCTTTCCTTGGTACAAGGAATTGAATTCCAGGGGCACTTAACCACTAAGCCACATCCCCATCCCAGACCTTTTATATTTTATTTAGAGACAGGGTCTCACTAAATTGCTGAGGCTGGTTTTAATTTGCAATCCTTCTGCCTCAGCCTCTTGAGTTGCTGGGATTACAGGTGTGTATCACCATGCAGACAGATCAAGGGATTTCTGGGTCAACTTCCTGCTCAGGAAAATTGAGGGACCCAAGAGTCATCTAAATCCCTAAGGGTCACAGACTTTTCGTTCAGGCCAGAGTTCCTTCATCTAGCAATAATTATGTATTTCTTCATAAAATAGGTATTTCTATTTAAAATAGTTCATAGATCTGTTATATTTCTTTGCTTTCTGATCTTACTTCTCTCTCAATTTCATGAAGTTTCCTTTGAGGTTATCCAGCTTCTGATACCTTAACCTGACCTTTCTCTGAGACATGTAAACTGATAAGGGGCTTTAACAGGAAGTGTGAGGGTCATCTCCTTTGTCACAAAATCTGTTTTTAATCAGTTTTGTTGTGCAAACAAATAAAGTTATTTACTAATCCTAAAATTGTAAGAGTCCCCAATTTTTAGATTCTCTTTTGATCACTTTTTATTTCTCTTTGAATCTATATAGCTTCTCCCAAATGCACATCTGATAATACACCAAATGTAGCCACTTGCTCAAAAACATATTATTAACAATTTGTTCTTTAACATCTTCTTCTAACACTGCAATTTCATTAAAAACTACATGCTACTTCGTAATCATAGTAGGCGACATTTTAATCCAATATTATGCTTTCAAAAATATTGATTAGCATTTTTCCAAATTCCCATTTCTCTATTCTTATTGCCCAAAGCCAATTGATAAAGCCAGTCTTTTATTTTAGTTTTTGTTATTGTGATAATCCACTCCCCATGACATTTCTTTATTAGTCAGGACAAGCTAGGATATGCTGAAATAACAAACAATTCCTACATACCAGGAGTTTAATGATCCAAATTTGATTTCCATCTCATAAAATGTTCAGATAGGTGCCAGGAAAACTAGCTAGTCATTCCCTGAAGCAATTTTTACTGCATGAATATTGTGGCCATACCACTTCAACACAACACCTTATGCATAGTTTTAAAGCAGGGGAAATATACCTCTTGTTTACTACAGTGGGGCTTCTCTATTGATCTGTGGGTGATGGAGATTGTTCATCCCTGTTGGGATTGCAAACCAAACTTGGAAAGTGAAGAGATGTCAGTGAGCCATGGACATACCTTTGTCTCAGGGCAGCCTGTGGATTTCTCTCATTTCTTTCCTAGACTCACTGACTTGACTTGTGGTAGGTTTAGTCTTTAGAGGAAGCTCCTGAAAGATAGTGTTCCTCCAGTTTCAACTGGGTTGTAGTACACCTTCATATTGAAAGATATTCTCTTTTCCCAGGTTTTGCTCCCTGTCCACTACTTTGCTTGCTGGGTTTATACACTGACAAATTAATAAATAAAGTAGAAAGGAAAACAGTATTTTAATATCACATTAAATTGCCTGAGAAGCAGCCATATGTCTTTTATCACTTGGGGTCCTTTACAATCCAATCTTTTCCACTGTGAATTTCCCGCTCAGAAATCTCCATTTCTTTAATTCAGAAACACTGCTCATATCATTTTAGTTTATCAGTTAGAGTACCTATTGCTTTCTTAGATGGATTATAACTCCAGGGAACTTTCCTATTTTAATGTATTCAACTTGAGACAGGCTTTATGGTGGACCTTAAACAAGAATTAAGCCAAGAAGACATTCAGGCTGCAGTAGAGAAGGGGTGGGGATGATAACCTTGGTCCCTGGCATTCAGCTGTGTTCTGATGACTGAACACAGCTCGGATCAAGCTTCATATCAAAGCCCGCATTCTCATTTCAAAGCTCTCCTCACTCTCTCAGTCAATATTTATGAGTCGTTACATGCCACCTGGACACGGAGGGTTATTTATTTTCTACATCTGTGTATGTGGGAGTGTTAAAGTACTCCACACATCACAATTTTAGGGTGTGAGGTAGTGGAGGGAATTGTTAAGAAGGTGCTGCTCTGAGCACATCCTGGTGAAATCTCATCAGAGAATACACTCTAGGGAGGAAACTCATAACACCCTTTGCAGGAAAAAAAATATAGATATTTTGGTAAGAAACAAGTCCTCCTGTCAAGCACAGTGGCGCATGCCTGTAATCCCAGCAGCTGAGGAGGCTGAGGCAAGAGGATCTTGAGGTCAAAGCCAGCCTCGACAATGGTGAGGCACTAAGCAACTTAAAGAGACCATCTCTAAAATATAATGCAAAATAGGGCTGGGGATGTGGCTCAGTGATTGAGTGCCCCTGAGTTTAATCCCTGGTACCGAAAAACAAACAAACAAAAAGCCCCCAAAACAAACAAACAAACAAACAACAACAAAAAAAAGAAATAAGTCCTCCATCCCTTTCTGGTCCCATCTTCTCTGCACCCCTGCTCACCCCTCCCTTCCTGTCTACTTTTCTTTCTTCCAGCAGCTCTGCTACTGTGTGTGCCACAGCCTTGATCTTCACTTCTCAAGTAAGCATTCTAATTCTCAGCACCATGAAGCACACTAAAAACACCCTATAACTATTTACTTAATTAAAAGGCACAAGAATGACACTCTGATTCCCTTTTAAAAACAAAAGCCCTTGTAGAAGTATTCTATAGTATTGCGAAATTCTTCTGCAGTGTCTCACTTAATTACTCTAGTGCTGTGATGCAAATAATAAAGCAAGATTAGAAAATCAACAAACAAACCAAAAAACCACACACACACAACCACAACAAAGCAACCAAAAAATGATCAGTGAAATATCATGCAATTTGGGTGTAAAACGTGCCTTCTTGTACTTTTTGTTAGGGATTTAGCATCTGTAGGATATGAAAAATAATTGGAAATTGAATCTTCCAATCTAAAGCTAAAGCAAAAAGCAGTGAGATCCTGAGCAAATCAGTGGTATTTCTTATCTGTAAAAGTTTCTATAATATTTCACCATTTTTGTTTTATGAGTAATTTTTCTTGTTACTTCTTTTCTTGCTGTATCTATTAAGCATCCTATATAGGATATAGAAACATTTCCCAAAACATGTAGAGAATCAACTTTATTAGCATATTTACCTGATTATGAATTTCTATAAGAAACAGTTTTCCTAGACTCATTAGAATGTAACTCGATTTTTAAAAGCAGCAATGTGTTCTAATTAATTTCTCAATTAATTCATTTGTTCTACAAAACTTTGAGGTTTTTTTTTTTTTGGTCTAAAGAATTTATGTAGGACAGTTTTGAAGAAAAGTTCCACACTTAAGATAGATAATTATTTTCTTCACCAATTCTTCTAAAAATAAGGCTATACTAATAATAGGAAATTTAAAAAATATCATTAACATGTTATCTTCTATGAGACCAAACTAGACTTTGGATGATTATAAAGTTGTAGAACATCATTTCAGTATCTCCTTATAATAGATCTCAATTTTGACCGAAAGCCTTAAATTTGCAGTATTTTAATTTTCATGGAGTATGCAATTAATTTATTCTCAATAACATATCATCTAAAATAAATGAATCGATTCCTCTACTTCCAAAATGAATATGAGTTAAATTAATACAAAGACAGGGAAATACACAAAATGCAAATATAATTTTGAGAATATCTGACTTTATAGAACACTAGAATGACTAGTACACTGTTCAACTTAGGAGACTTTTGCATCAACGTAGAGTTTGAATTTCTTAGAAGATACTTAACCTTGGTGACTATTAAAAATTCTAGATTGTTAGGTTTTGTGTGTGATGGGATTTAGTTTGGCTGTGTGGAATAAAATGAATAATTTCCAGTTGAGGAAATTGCAATGCCTTGACCAATAACTGTAAAGTTATTTTTTTGGGGGGGATGGGGACTTAACTCAGGGGCACTCAACCACTGAGTCAGCCCTATTTTGTATTCTATTTATTTTATTCATGGTCTCACTGAGTTGCTTAGCACCTTGCTTTTGTAGAGGCTAATTTTGAACTCACAATCTTCCTGCCTCTGCCTCCTGAGCTGCTGAGATTGCAGGCATGTACCGCCACTGAGTCTAGTGTAAAGTTATTTTTGTATACTTGCTGGATAAGAATGGCTCTGATATTTGCAACATGTTATTGTGCATGTGTGACTTGCAGACAGTACCTTGGTTTACAATGCAAATTTTATGTTATGTGTCCTGGAAAATAATTTTTAGTGCAAACCATTAAATTTCCTTGGTAAATTTGTTAGATTATATAAATCTATTATACATTTGCATATGACATGGAATTTACATTTGATTCACTCACTTTCATGTTGCAGATATAAATCTAACAATTAATAAGCTTATGGTCTTCTTCATTTTTAATCAGTAAAGAATAAATCATCTGAATAAGATTTTATAAGAATATAAAATGCTTTTAGAAAGAAAGTGCAGAGTATTATTCACTTAATGTTTTATTCAAAAAGAATAACATGAAATAGATTCTGTGAACTGTTTCACAAAATTATAAGGGCCTGGTGTTTGAAGGAAATCAAATTCATTGTTAATTTTTCGAAGATGAAAAACAAAAAGTCAATCAGTCACATCACATAAAAAGACCGCTAATGATAAATAATGAAACAATTTTCTTTATGCATAAAACAACAAATTTAGAAAAGTTGATGTTTTATTTCATGTTTGTTAAAATTAATGAAATTTGATTTCAGTATTTTAATGATAATGAACTACTATTGTCTTAGCATATCAAATAGTGATTCTGAAATTCTTTCAAAAAACCATCTCCTTATTTTAAATTGATGGAACTATGTGTATTATCATGATCCTTAAGTTTTATGAAGTGTTTGGGGTTTTTAAATCATGGTTTACCTGGTGTACCTGCATTGGTTTGATCTTTAGTTACTGTATTTCAGTTTGGTTCTTCAGTCAATGTCATCTTTGGATCTTTTAAGATAAATTAGTCTCCAAAGAGGTACTGAGTGCCTACCCACTGCAATATGTTAGGTGCTGTCGGGGATATACTGCTGAAATACCTTCTTCCTTTTTCTCCTAAAGCAATAGATATTTAACAAACACCTATTTAACAAATCCAAGCAGCAAAAATGCTCTCAATCCTTCTACCTCCAGTCACTTCCAATCTGTGTCTTATTCTGTACCCTAAAGACAAAGGGGCTTCTTGTAACTTGATTGGCCGTATCACACTGCTCCACTAATACCATTCAGAGTCCATTTTGTGGTTCTCTTATTTACTACAATGTCTAATCAAGGCCCCAAAAGATATCAGAAATAACATAACACTAGGATCAGGAAAAATATCCAAGGTATTGTGTCCATGCAATACAGATAGGATAATGCAGACAAAAGACATTTTCCTTAGTTCCGAGGGAATAAGAGAAATGAAAGATATGGAAGAAATAGCACACAGAAGGGTAGAAAGAAGGGGACACAGTGACCCAAGTTATTACTTAACTAACATGCATTTAAGGTAAAAGGAATTAGCCATATCACACAGCAGCAGCATCAAAAGTTGTCAGTCAAGGCAGGATAGGACACCTGTGCCATCAAAGCCAAGAGGACTGTGCTAACACACATGTGCTGGAGACGAGAGTGGATCTTGTGATGCTCAAAGACAGTTTTGATTGCAGATGAGCAGTGCTCAGGCACTTCCTAAAGTATTGATAAGACTTTGAGGATGGTCAGAAACAAGGTTTTACTGCCATGGTTGTGACCCCATGTTTACTCCAAGGTTATGTGACTTATCCCACACCCCACCAGTAAACCTTCCATTCACAGCCAGATTTCTTGGGAGAGGAGTCCATCATAGCTCTCCTCCATTCCCCTTCAACAATCATTGTGTTACTCTCTGGCATGTGGCTTCTAGTGCCATTGATTGCTCTTCAGTATCCAATGGTGGACACATGTCTGTGCTTAACTTTCTGTGGAATGCACTGAACACTTGCTCCTTTTCAAAGCACCATATTCTCTCGTTCCTACTGCCTTTCTGCTCCAGGACTTTCCTACATGCTGCGTTCTCCTGAGTCATGCCATTTCTCTGGTTGTACCTTCTCAGTTTCTTAACTGTCTCTGTCCATTTTTTTTTTTAAATCTCTCTCTCCTATTTGTTTCAGTGACTCATTTTGTTTCCCAATCTACTCATCTCAATTCACACTCTCCTTGGGTAACCTCAGCCCCTTGCATTGATTCAAATACCAGCTGGAGAAGAAAGAGGCATCCAAGAATGTCTTCTTTTTCATTCACTCACGTGGCTCCAGGGAACTCCCCCTCTTTTAGAAATTCTTCCTTTCTGACTGGCCTTGATCAAATATATAACTCTTTTTATTTGCAGGCCAAGTACATTCACCCCATGAACATTATTTATCTTCAGCACTGTATTCTTACTCACTGGATGTTCAAGAGCTTTATGTGTTTTCTGCCTTTATTTTTTCTTAATTTCCAAAAATCAGGTAAGACTTTTAACTTCATTCATGTATTACTTGGTAAAATATATAAACAAACAATGAATTTTGGTGTCCATGGTTTTACAAAGGTATTTTTAATAATGATCCCTTCAGATTCTCAGTTGTTTTTAAATTTTAAGCACATGCACAGATACCACACACACACACACACACACACACACACACACACATACACTGTGAGAAGCACAGTATGTCATATTATTGTAAAATAAAATGTCTGTTTCTAATAGTACTATATTTTTATTATATATGATTTTTCATGATTTGCATTTTTTTAGTAAAAATATTTTCTAGCAAATATCAAATTTTTATAATGAATTGAAATTAGCTTAGCCATCTTTTAAAATTCTTGGTTAAACTAACCAAGAACCTAACTATTTGATATCATAGAAAAGTACGAATAAAACAATGTTCTAAGAATTAAAAGAAAGAGACACTAAATGAGAGAACAATTACACAAATTTATAATTTATTTTATTTTTATTATCCCACTCTACGAATTAACAGATAATCCTTTCAAGCAAAATTTGAAATAAGATATTATCAACAAAACACCTTAAATTCCATCATGAGATGATTTAAGACTAATAAATTTCATTTAAGGGAGGTAATAGCCAGGACTACTAATGTTTCTCTAGACAAAAGGCGCTTCCTTTATTTTAGAAATGTCTTTTATTTTCTCCTCATCAGAAATGTTGGGATAAGATGGGAACTATGAGTTTAATTTATTTTTAAATCTATATCAAAAAGGTAAGTTAAAATTAAATATATTAATAAGCTGTCATTGATGAAAAAGAGAAGCTTTGACCTAAAGATATGAGGATTTAGTGTCTTCACTGATTGATTGTGATCTGGCTCTTCTCTTCCTTCATTTAACTGATGGAGGTTGAGGAAAAGAGCTTATTAACATTGGAAAGCAAAGCCTCAAAATGTGCATTTAAAGTAATTCTTCAAAGAGATGTAAAAATGTCTGAGGCATATGGTTTTTCCATAATTGCATATACATAACATGAAAAAAGCCTTAAATGCCTTCACATTTAACAAATTCAAAACATTTAATTATATGATATTTTAAATTATTCTAATGCTCAAAAGGATCAACCTCACATATTTCCAATAGTGATGTATTTGCCACATTAGCGTATGATTCATGCAATGATTTACTTACTTTTGTTTTGTTATTGTTCTTTCTTTCTTAAGTTCAGTCATTTCATTTTCAGTCTCCTTCTTTGGTCATATAGTTTTTTCAGCTTTTTAAATTTGAGTTTCTGTATCAAGAGGATAATGATAATAGTAACCCTTAAATTGTGCTTGGTATTTACCAGGTACCTCTCAAGTACTTCACTTCAGTCAAATTTACTTCTGATGTGGGATTTATACTTATGATTGACTTCCTTGTTTTGACAGTGGAGAAAATGAAACATAGAAATGATGACCAAACTTCTAGATAATCCAGCCAATGAATTGCTAAACTAGGGGTGAACCTGCAAGGTCTGGTCGAGTCCATAGGTTAAACCACTGTGTACTGTTACCTAAAAGAGTTCAATTCAAATGTCCTTTTCCTCTCTGGCTTATTTCATTGGCTGATGTGTAATCTGTGGGTTTGTTCTTAGTGATTTATTTTATTTTTGCTTAATTCCAGGCTGGTTCTTTTATGATGATAGTTCATATTTGAGCGAAGAAAGCTTTTAAAAGCTGAGCATTTTGTAGAATTTTGAAAGAAGACATTGAGGAATTGAGCAGAGAACTTCAAATGGAGGAACAATGCCTCTAAATTCCTTTTCCCCAAATCCGCTCTATTATTATTTATTTATTTTTTGATACTGAGGATTGAACCCAGAGATGCTTTGCCACTGAGCCACATTGCCAGTTCTTTTTTTAAATTTTTTTTTATTTTGACACACAGTCTCACTAAGTGGCTTAGGGCTTTGCTGAGTTGCGAGGCTGGCCTTAAACTTGTGATCCTCCTGTCTCAGCCTCCTGAGTCACTGGGATTGCAGATATAGGTCACTGTACCCAGCCTGCTTTGCTCTTTAAACTGGGTTTACAAATCCCTGTTTCGTCTAGGATATTTGAAAATCAATCGCTATGTCTTCAATTGAATGTGACCAGTACCTGCCAACCTCCTTGCCACTCCCATTTTACCATTTGCCATGGACTACACTATTTTCTTACAGGTTTATAAATTTCCTTTGGCCTGAATGTTCCTCCAAGATGGGGAATCAGATTCAGGAAAAAACCCTGAAGCTTGTCTATGACTTATTCACAAGGATTGCCCCTACATCAGAGAGATCTGATGCTGTGAGATGATGTGGGATCTATACATAGGAAAATGGGTATCAGTTCCATTGATTTCACTTCAAGTTCACTGTGTGTTGCCAACTTTTCTGCCTGAAGTTATGGCTATTTTTGGCTTTCACTAAAGACAGTTTTCTTGGTACTAAATTCGCTTTTGGTTTTATCTGAAGTGAGGGAGGAAAACGAGGAAATTCTCCTGCGTTCCTTTTCTGCCATGGCAAGAGGTCTTATGCTACTGTGTACTTCAGGAGCACTTATCAATGACTTCCAAGTACCCCACCTCAAAGACTCCTTTCTGAACTCTTCTATGGTGTTACACCTTGTTTCTCTGTCCTCATTTGGAATTCTGTACTCAGCAGCAGTGAGAATAATTTCTCCTGCTTCTCCTCCTGTCCCTGTAATTTTTCCTGCTTTGATATTTATGTTGGTGCCCTGGCCTCCTCCTTCATTGCTGGAATTCTCCAGGCTTCTACCCCTGACATGCATCCCCCTCTCCTTCAGGGGTTTCAACCCACAGCCCTTCAACCGTGTGGATAATCCCTCTGCCCCCGACTCTTCCTTCAGTCCAGCCTTCCTCCTATTTATTTCCTACATTTCTCCTAGATACTCTTCGTTCCTGTCCCACAGGTGTCCCTTGTCATGTTGTATAGGAACCCAATGATTTTTTTTCCTTACAAACACATTCCTTCTTAACTTACATCTTGGTTTATGATATTGTTAACCAAGTCAGAGATTTGGGCTTTCCCCAGAATCCTCATTTTCTGCCTCCTGTTCTCCAGCTCTTGATTCTTTCCATTACATAAGCCATGGTGGCCCAATTTAAGTTCTCATCAGATACCATCTGCTCTAGTGCAATTATCTCCTAATTTGTCTCCCAGCATCCAGTCCCGCACTCCTCTGATCCACTCCCTCTATTGCTGTTGGAAGGATCTTTTCAACATTCAAGATTGATCATGTCATTCCCAGGACTTACTGCTACTGTGATTTAACCTCTGTTCCGTTTCCTCCACTGAAAAATGCAGGCAACGGTGGTAACCTCTCATGACATTGTCTTAAAAATTAAATAGGACAAATCAGGACCAGTGGCTGGCACACAGTAAGTGCTTTAAAAACGTGCCCACTTACTCAGGATACCCTGTGTTCCCTCATAATGAATGCCTTTCCATTTTCTCCCTCTCCACATCTTTGCAGATGCTTCTTCCTAAAAATCTTTTGCTCTTTCTTCAACTGAATAATGTCCAGTCATCCCTTGGGTCTCATTTTATCATCACTTTCTGCCAGATAAGATCTCCGACACCTGGATAGTTCAGTGTCACTACTGCGTGCTCCCACAGCAGCCTTCGAAGCCCCAATCCGTTGATTCCTTTAAACTGGGGTTTTGGACATGGTGAGTACCTGGCAGGAGAAATGCTTTAAATATTTTTGAGTGAAGGAACAAAGATGACCTTTTAAAGGGTACAGAGTGTAGGCTTTTATATTGGTCCACATTATTTTTTATTGTTAACTTTGGCTTCTTGTAAGTTCGCTCTCATGCTATTACATACTGAGGCTCATTCACTTGCAGGTCCTGTTAGGAGAACTGAGCTGTGTGTTCCCAGTCCTGGCTGCTCTGATTTTCTGTAAAGTCTACATGGACCCAATCAATGGAAATGAATCTCTGCCTGCTTTGTGTTGCTACTAATAAATTTCTGCTGGCGTAGCCCCTTCACACAGTATTTAAATTATTTGTTTCTATTTATTTATGTAACCAACTACCTGGGTAGTCTGAGTCCCTTTTGTTATTCATGTTCTGTCTTCAGCACCATGGTGGCTATTCTTAATTGCTGGCTCCCTCCCTTAGTCTTCTGTGTTTGCTTTATGTTGTGCCCTTGAGGGTTGACTGTGGACTGTGGTTCATTCTCTGGCTTCCCACTGCATCCGGCCGATTGGAAGCACAGGAAGGAGGGGGTGGCAGGAGAAGAGGGTCCAGGTATTGAGCCTCCCACTTCTTCCTAACATCCAGCTCCTGAAGCTGGTGACCTCTAGGATAGTAGCTCTTGTTAGAAGACATTCCCTACTCTCATAGCTACAGATCCTACCAGGTTCTGCTTATATCTTTTCATTTGATCCTGCCCCTCCAAAGCTAATGGTAGAATAATGGCTTTCCAAATTTCCACTGTTTCAAATCTAGGACACCTAGGAAAGCCATTGTTGGTTTTTCTTCATTTTTTCCTATACCTCTATAAAGAGTCTCTAAAAATTTATTCCAAAATTCCAGCTGAGAACTTCCAGGTTTCTGGAAATTCTGTTACCCGATGAGATTATGCGTGACGGTAAGCATCATGCACTCAGAAAATGCCAAGTGAAAGTTTACCAAACAAAATCAGGGCATAGATGGATATTTAGTACATTCTGGCGTTCTTTCAGTGAAAATTTTGTCTTTGTGTTAAATAACCTGTGAATTCAGTAAGAGTAGTAACCAATTATTGAGTTTTAGGGAACTTAATCCCTACTAACAAAGTGTAATCAACAATAAAAAGGTTCATTGGAACGAAATAATTGTCAACTCCTCACATTTGGCAGTACACTTGTTTCTTCCATAAAACCTTGCAAATATTATGAAAACTATATGATTTTTTGAGCATCTAAACAAGAACATTTTGCTATTTGAGATTCATGTCCAGGTGGATACACTGTTGGTGGAAGAGAAAATGGGTATTAGGGTCACTATAGAGGCAGGATAGTATTAGAAAGCAAGAGATGCTAACTTTTAATATCAAATGCATTTGCTGAAGGTTATCTTTCAAGCTGTGTATCTCCTCAATTTATTCCATTAAAAAGAATACACGTGGATAGATATTTCACAAGAACTGTAAATTATCTCACAGTAGGATATTAGATCAGCTTATAAACACTAGTAAATAATTGCTTACAGAGAGAAACCAGAGAAAGAAGAACGTGAGAAGATCATGAAAACATGATAGGAGAGAAAAAGCTCCTAAAATTTTTAAAACCTAAAACACAAATCAAGGAAACATTGT
The DNA here is from genome assembly GCF_052094955.1 of Ictidomys tridecemlineatus. NCBI lineage: Eukaryota > Metazoa > Chordata > Mammalia > Rodentia > Sciuridae > Ictidomys > Ictidomys tridecemlineatus. The sequence continues at coordinate 137,976,354 of NC_135482.1, forward strand.
TAGGCTACTCAGAAAAATCCAAGGCTTACTTTGTGCAATACTTAAAAGAGTTTTGGATTTTTAATGTTTTGGCCATGAAAGACTATCTTAGTGTTCTAGAGTCTAAACATAGACTGATTTATCCAAAAGTGAGAAGTAATGTTTTTTGCCACTTTAGATGACATAGAAATTTAACAGAAATTTTGATGTTGTTTCCTTATCCTTAATAATTGAAGATAGCTGCTGAGAGCCAAAGGGGTACTACTACTACTGCAAAGAAAATATTGCAAGTAAAACTGGTTCTTTCTAGTCACAGATTGATTTTCTACATCATGGTATTTATATTAAAGAGGAAGGAACAATGCATTTTCCCAATAAAATATTTAAAATGTCTGTCAAAGAAAATGCCATCTCCCAAAACCCAAGGTGCCAGCCACTGTATGTCACAATCACCACTTTAAAATGAATGTCCCAAGGAGTGAGACAGCATTTGCTACTTTCCTTTTATCTCACTTTCTTTATAATTTCTACTCTGTGGGCTTCTTTCCTGTAAAGATTTTAGGTGAAAATTATATTTATCATTATTTTATGCTGTTATCAGTGAGTGGATATGTTAACTACAGTAACTTTTTTTTATACTTGAATAATATTTTATATGCAGGTTGAATAAACTATGATTTTTGTTACTCTTCAAATATTAGAGGAATGCAACTTGTTTAAAGGATTTATAGAGAAAAACCATGTAAGTTTTCAACTGAATTACATTTTTAAAGAAAAGTTTGTAAAAGTTAGATTTAACTAATCAGGGAATAGGTATACAGATTAAGATATTTCAGTTTTAAATTCGAAACGTATTTTATGAAAGGATAGGATTTTGCTGAGTTAATATTTGCTAGAGGAAACTAATTAATGGATTTCAGGAATCTTGTCTTGCTCTTCCTAAGATGATGTGAGGTGAATAAACCAACCAGTAATAAAGGTGATCATTTAATAGTTTATAGATTGACATGACTCTTAGGAAGGTTAAATTTTCTTCCACTAGTTTTTTCCTCATTAAATTTCTCTATGCCATATTCTTCAGTGTGTTCCGTGACAAGCTTTAAGTCACTGGTGCACACAGACAAACGACCCATAAATTTACCCCGTAAATACAAATATGTGCTCACATTCACATGTGTGTAGATACTCACGGGGGTTCCGGCTCTGAGGTGGAGCGATTCCAAGCTCATCTGTTCAGAAGGACACTTTCATTCTCAGTCGTCAGAATGCAGTGCTGTAAAGATCCTCAGAGTGGAGCTCAACCACAGCCAACCGCACAGGATCCTGGGGCCCTACCACCTTGGTGCAAGGTCGTTCGAATTCCCTCCCTCTGTTTCTGTCTCTCCTTTATCCAATTGGGAATTCAACAATACAATCTTGAGTGGAGTCTTCAGACTATACCATTAGCTTATTGAGCAACTGCACCTGCTTTTAAATTTTAATGATGCATTTTTAATATGATAAATGTAGTATACTTGAATGGTTTTTATATGCAGGTCGAATAAACTATGATTTTTGATACTCTTCAAATATTACTTTCTGAATAATTGTGAGGCTTGTACAGTTATAGATGTGCCTGTGGCTTAAAATGACTGCTGTTCTGTCCCAGTGAACACAAAGTAAATGTTGGGAGTAAATGTTTTAAGGATGTTATAAATCGAGGCACTTTAACTTAGAATTGGTTATATCTATATCTATATCTATACATATACATACATACACACAAACACACACACACACATACACACACATACACACATACTCTTGTGCATAGTGGTTAGGGAAACTTGAGTTTACAGAAATAATATAAAGATGACATGTAGAAGTTACCATGGAAATTACTCAGGACTCCATTTTTCTGTGGCTCGAGGTAACAGAATTTTAGAAAGTTTGATATGGTGATTACCTGATTATAACTGGAAATAAGGTTTCATTTAAAAATTATGTTCTCCTTGTATATCCTAGACACCTTTAATCTTTCAGTTCCACAGGGAATTTACAGTAACCCAAAAGAAGAGATAGGAGAACATAGGAAATAGTTTTTTTTTTTTTTGGAAAGGTTATTTAATCTGCAAAATAAAACAGAAGATTAAGGTGAAAGATTGAGGCAATTTTCCAGGTAATTAAAAAAATTCCTTTAAATTACCCCAATTATCTGGATATTTCACAAGAAGAAAAGGTGTTTGATTTGAATTAATAGGATATTAAACTAACTTCTATAGTTTAGTTCATGCAATTAAAAACATTCTTTTGTAACAAGATTTGTTTTTTAAATGTCAATTTTGGGTAACTACAAAAATCTCTACCATTGGTTATGACATGCTATATATTTCCTGAATAAGTAACATTCTGCCTTTGCTTTAAAATGTGATTGCTTTTATACATATATTTTGCTTTTGTGTAGCTCTTTTGGGGCATTACAGATACTTTAAAAATGTATAAGTAGCTAAAATCTGAAACACTCATCTTAAAATAGTCTTCATTAAAAGATAAGCTTAGAAGGGATCAGAAAGCATCAATGTTTTCTGAAAAGAGGCATTAGCAAATCACCTTAATAAATCTAATGCAATATTACAATTGCTATTAAAAATGGGCCAATTTAGTCTTAGCCTTCTCATAAAACATAGCACAAAGTCCTGTTGAGCTTGTCAAGCTGGATCTGAAAACACACAATGTGCACAGGCTTTACATCAGAATTATTTTATACACAGAAGGTTTTGGATAAATCAGGTAATTAGAAGAGAAAAAAGCCAAATATATTTAATATACATTCAGAAGTAGATTAAGAACATAAAAACTCAGATGATAAGCATCTTGTATATTTGGGTGAGAAATTCACTGCAGAGTATGTAATTCTTTTTACCACCACAAACAACAGTAGTCTTATATACAGCCACTCCTATATCTTTTTTTTTCTCTCTCTCTCAGAGGATTTGGCAATGATTCAGAATGAACTAACCCCTGAAGTTAATTTAATAAATTGCCTAACCCACAACAGTGGAAGGAACCAGGAAATTAGAGAAGAATAACAGATAGTTTGATGAATGTCACATATCGAATGACAATATTTATCATTGCGGTTTACATGATATAAACCAAAAATAATTTGTGTTCCTATTTGAATACTTTTTCAGGATTGTTTTATATATTTAAACTAATACATTGATTGTGAAAGTTAGAGAACAAAATCAACCTTTTAGCAAGTGGCTGGATTAGAAAGAAGCAGCGGAGTGAGCCTTCTCCTGATATCAAGGGACCTGGGTTCCAGTCTCCTTTAGCAATGAACATCTTGTGTAAATCTCCCTTCTCTCACTTGGGCTGCAGTCAAGGATTTTCAGGTTCCTTTCTGCTTCAATATTCTTTTCAAATGAAGCTATTTATATTTCTAGTACTGCACATGTTAGCCAGTGGTATAGTGTATCATTTGTGGGTTTGTTAACCTCACTAGACCATGAAACTAACATTTCCATTGAGCATCCTCAGAACTGAGCACAATGCCTAGCACATAGTTGGGAACCTGATATAATACTATGAATATCTATGTAACTATGATGCTTCTGATAAGTGCAAATAGTTCAGGTACTATCAGTCTGCAGGTCCTCATGGAGGCAGACTAGCCAAACACCTTGTGGCTCATTTTCACTATACAGAGAAAATAAAATGTATCTTTTATTAGGAATAGTAACATTGCATTCCCAATTCCTGCACACAAAGTCCTTTGAAAGAATGTATTTTAATAAATACAGAGGTTAGATAGGTAAACCTAATACAGAGACCAAGGATAAGATTACCCTCTGGATGGGGAGGTAAAGCTGAAAATTAAGGTTCTGAGTGTACCCTGGTCTCTATGCTGATATTACAAACGTGTGCACATTTGCCCCTGTGTGCTTTGGACATTAATTCACTAGAAACTGAATTGAGTCCAAAATCTATTTCTATTCTGGCAGTGTACCATGCCAGATCTTTTTTTTCTTTATGTACTTTTGGCACATATTCAATTATAATTAATTCTTAAAAATAATATTTTAGTTCCATTCTGGTTTGAAAAAATAAGTCTCACCAACAGTTATTTCCACAAATAAGGACCTAATCCATGCCTAGAAGGCTGTGAAAGTCAAGGCTGACTTAGAGGTAGTGGTTAGAATAGTCAAGAACAACACATGGATCCAAGCTGTATTTGCAAAATAGTATAATCTAATGCAAATATGGTATTAGTATACAGACCATATATTACCATATCTGAAATTATGTATTTTATTTGTTTCCTTTTGTGTTTTCAGTATCTACCATTATAACACAGCTCTGTTTTCTCTTTTGTTGTTTCATCAGTACCTGGTATGTATTGATTATGCAATGAGAATTTACTGAATACATGAATACAATCATTTCCCAAGAATCTATGGATCTACATTGTGAAATAATTGTCCTAGTGATTTGGTGGATTAAAAAAATATCAAAAAAGATGCTCACTGATATAAAAATTGATCCCTAGATCACTTGTAGTAATTAGAAAAGCATTAAGAACAATCTGTAATGAAACACAGAAGTGGCATGTTCTCCTCAATTCCTATAATGAAATGCAAATAAATTTCTGCAGAAAAGTATTATTTTTTTAATAAGAGTGTTGATACAAGCAAGAGATTCACATGTTTTAGTGACAGATGTCATCATGTAGGTCCATGGACTTGAATTTGACCTTGGATGACATATCATATATTTTACATATGACAAAGTGAGTTAACCACAAAGCAAGAAGTGATAGACTGTCTGTTAGACATTGGGAACTTTACTTGTCTAGAATGGAAGGTGTAAATTAAAGTAATTTGGAGGTTAGTATGGGTACCATTATGAAGGTCCTTAAATATAAGGATATTTGTTCCTGATTTAGTAAAAAAAATGAGTGATATAATAAAGGTGGTATTTTAGGGGACTGTTTCTAGCATCATTTAGAATGTTGGTGGGATCTGAAACCTGGGAGACCACATAATAGATAATTGTCATAATTCATATATCAGATCACAAAGTCATAATTGCAAAATCAAAATACAAAAAGAAAAGCTCCAAAGGATATTTTAAAGGAAAGAATCAAGCATTATTAAGTAACTGGAAAAGAGAACGAAGGGAAGGATATTTAAAAGGTGAGTAGAGTTTTTTTTAATTCAAAGTGACAAAGTATTTGTATCTCTAGATAGAGAAGGATGGAAAGGAAACTGGTTTTGGAGGAGAAGACAAAGTTTGATTTTAGGTATACATAGCTGGAGTCCCTTGGGAGAATCTGGTTACTGTTTTTGTAGAACATTAATTTATTCAATCTTATTTATGGAGCCCCTACCATGTGCCAGATAATATGCTAGGCAGTAGGATGCAATTGTGAAAAGGAAATACACACTCCCTGCCTCCCTGGAGATCTAGCTGAGATCTTTGGGTTGAAGGGAAATAAATCAGGCCAGAGTGAGAAGTAGAGTGTCTAATGTGAGATGGACAGATGTTCAAGGGGGCAGCTTAATATGACTAGCCTGTGCGGAGTGGCATGGTTTCCTCATTTCAAAGTGATTCTAATTTTGACCATTCACCTTGGTGTGAGTCATGCTGGTGCACAAAAAGTGAACTCATTTCTTTGGGGACAAAACAAAACAGGTGCATTAAATAAGTAAATGTAATGAGTATATGGACAGGTGATGGCAATACTCTTCTGCATACGAATAAATAATTAACTCAAAATATTCTTAGTTAAGGAGAACTTAGCGAATCATCAACCCTTTTCATCCAAATGACACTATATGGCTTCCTGGCTATATAAAGGTTCTATTTCATTCATTGTACTTGCATTAAAATGTGCCAGAATCTTCTATACCCTGACAAAGAGAAGTCCCACACAATACCACTTGATCTGTTAACACAGAAAGATAAACTCAAGCTGTAAGTGGGATCCAGGAACCTTCTGGAATACTAAAGACTGAAAACTCAAATTCCTGATCTCTGGGGTTAAGTTGGAGAAATCCACTGGAGTGGACACGGGTGGCTAAAGTTCAAGCTGTAGAGAGGTGAACAAATTCATATGGTTCCACAAATGAGCTTTGACTCAGAGACCTGAGAATAATATGAGGACCTACGTGTTGAGAGAGGGGGCAGATCTTGAATGCAGCTAGTACCCCTTAGGACTAAGCATTCCTGGCATTGTATTGTGTTTACAGGAAAAGGACTACAAATATGAAAATATCGTCAGTGGAGCTTGAGGCCCAGAGGATGTAATGGAAGAGTATGTGTACAAATCAATTTTCAACAATGATTGAAAGGGCAGCAGTCGTGAACAAAGAAAATTCTCCAGTTCTTCCTTGTTGAGTTTAGAATGTGGATTGACAACTTTAGGCCCAATGTGGATCAGGATGATTAGACACTCAGAAACCAAGGAGACCACAAAGAAAAGACTGAACTACCTGCTTAAAAGAACACTGTGTGAGTTCTTTTTTTAAAAAGAATTTTGGGTAGAGAGGAATAGTGTGTCCATAACTAATACTCAGGATTGTTGTAAGAATTAAGTACTTTTATACCTAGTACTTAGAAGTGCACATGATGTGGGTTAAGAACTCATTACCAAGAATTGATCTGGTAAAGTGGCTTATATTGGGGACACCCTCCCCCCCGCCCACAGAGTAAAATGCACTTCTCTCAGTAAAGAAACTAGTTAGTAAGCAAAATAAGACATTTTCCTGATGAATATGAAATAAAAACAATAGCAAACTGGTCCTAAATTTTCTTAGCTGAGATACTTGTTTGGATGAAATCCCAAAGGAATCATGATGGATAAATCTAAGGGGCGAAACATGTGCCCTGGGCAGCTCCTAGGTAGGCGATGCTAATGGAAATCTCTTCCATGCTCCCTTATGGTGACATCTGAGGCTGACCAACTTACCTGCCCCCGCCGCCTGCCTTTCATGTTGTAGATTTTCTTTCTTAGGGCATGTTAATATACACAACTAGGTACTGTCCAGGATCCTACAACTGCAAGCAATTCTGTCTCTCTATTTGAAAAGTAATCTTGGGTTATGAGGCAGGCCTCCTAAGGGGTATCTTGATGTATCCCATTATGACAGTTTCTCCATAGACATGGAGGAGAGAGGGGAAGGAAGTTGGCAGAGAGGTGAGTTCAGAAGGGCGGTGAGGGCAGTCTTTCCCTGCAGAAGGATTCATGTCATAAACCTAATAGATGGGCTTGAGGGAAATCCTTGCCATACAACATGTTAGCACCTTCCAGGGGCCACCCTCTACATCAAGCACCATGTGATCTGGAAGCAGGTATAGACCATTATTTTCTGAGATCTAAAGAACCTTAGTGTTCTTAACATTCCTGTCAATAATCGTTTGGAAAACAAAAAGTTAGATTTATAGATAGAAAATTTCCCTTATCTTAGGAAAGAAAATAAAAGGCTGTATTCTAAAACCCACAGGTCTAAAGTGCTATTGTTTATCCCCACTTGTATTCTAGGATAGTTAGGGAACAGAGAAAGTATCACTAACGGTTTGTGTGGACTCAGAAACTACACTAATTCCATTTGCTTCCTGCTAGTGTTGCTGGGTTGGGAGATGAAGTGAGTGTTAGAGAGTATATTTGACAAGTTGTCATGAAAGCACTGTGGGTTAGATGGGAAGATGATGGTTGAATTATATCACAGGTGCCCTTGGCTGAGCATTCAAACTCAGGCACACGAGCCCCAGAGAGGATCCTATGCCTAATGGCTACAGAGCTGACTGCATCTAATTCACCCTGTCCTACTCCAAACCCAGGGAGGTATTCTTCTTAAATCTGTAGCTAGAATTGAGTGGAGAGACCCAGGAAGCTATAAGTTACCTGATAAATATGAGAATCAACCATACATTATCAGAATGCATATATAGGTCAACACCAAGAAAACTGATGTGTTAGGCTGTCAGTCAACATTTATTGAGATGCACTGCAGAAGTGTGTGCCTGAAGTCTCTCTCCTAAAACGGATCTATACCCACTCTTCAATAACCCTTTCCCTGGCATAGAAAGGTCTTGAGGAGTCAGGGCCCCATAATGGCAGCTCTTAATTGAACAGAATCTTAGACTTGGAGGTCTGAGAGTTTATACAAATGACTATATTCCTTGCTTCCACCTCCCCCCCAAACCAAAGACGATTCAGTTACATATAAATAACAAGAAGAATGTTTCTGATATAGACATATGTCTTTATGCTTAATTTTAGAACAAGCAAAAATATGACATGATGTATTTCTGTTGAGATTTCTGGTCTTAATGCTGCATTTCTCTACTAGACCTATAAAATGAAAATGAAAAGTGATAGCTGTTACTTTGCTCTGTTCACTTGGGTCCCAGGTTTGGTAAACACCCCTTCATCTCAGAAACCTCACTGAGGCAGAAGTACTTGCTAACTGTTGTTGGTAGAAGGTCTCCACTTATGCTGATAGGATCCATCATAGTGTTCTTTAATCTTGGTTTTGGGTTTCTGGACATCTAATATAAGTTCAGTGAAGATAAGAATTTCTTTTATGCTTTATCACAAATACTAGTAAGTTCTCAATGTAGTAAGTTTTTGATTCTTATCATTTCTGGCCCTGTCAACAATCTGTGTGCACTTTCTTGTCCCTTTTCCTCTCATACTTTTTTCCAGTTGATAAAGTAGATTCATTTTATTTAGAGAAAAGCTACAAATTCAAAGTGTTTCATTTTCTCACTAAACCCAAATTATTCTAGTTAAGTCATCAGACAATGGATAGATAACATGTCTTCTGAAACACTCACAGGACATTATTAACGTTGCTTCCATTGTCTAGAATTTACTTTTTTTTTTTTTTTTTGTAAATACCTTAGCTGAAATAGCCCCTCCTTGCTGTTTTTTTTCAACAAAATATATTAGACACTATACTTTAGAGTAATAATAGAGATTTATTTCTCTATTTTATGGAAGAAAGCATGATCACACAGATTTATCCTTTTGGGTTTTTGTTTGGAATAGAGAGTATGAAAATACTCATTTTGGTATCATTTACCAGAGTTAATTATAACACACTCACTAATATAAAATATCTTAGTTTCCAACTTCATTAAACTTGATTATAATTACCCTTTATTATTTCAATCTTCAAAGTCCTTTGCTTTGGAGGGTGGGAGTGTGTGGGAGGCACAGTGTAAAAATATTTTGAGTATTGGAAGATTAAATGACCTTCTGTATTACTCACTTTTGAACCATGTTTCACTTTTCGCAGCAAAAATGTACAAGTTGTCATGGAAATGTACGGTGGTTATGTATCAAATGTGGGTGTACATTCAGTGTTCTCCACTTTTCTTGTAAGTAAAGAAAAATGTTGGAGTCAAATTATAGAAAATGCAGAATGTGCTTAAACATTATAAAAGGATGCCCAATTTTAGGTGGAATGATGTAGAATTGGATACTCCTTGCAGGACAGTAGGATTTTGTGGTGCAAGATTTGGAGATAACAAAAGAGATTCCATTGGTGGACACTATGAGAGAATGTATGGAAAAACAGTTTGGAAGCATACTCTCACGCTGTGCTAGGTAGTTTTATTTTGGACTGTATCCTAAGTGCACTTCTTTTTTTCAGCTTGTAATATAAATCTCATTACATGGTACAGATTAAGTACTTAAAAATCTTGAATTTGTGCTTTAACTTGATGGGCAATGAGTCAGAGTTTTCAACCTTTATAAAATGAATGTATTAACATGCACGTAGAGCTAAATCCTACCTAGATGTCTGGCAAGCAGACAGGTATTCCTGAAATTTAAAAATATCTGAAATTAAAATACCTGAAATTTAAAAAATACTGCATCAAGAAATGCAGTATCTGGAGTTGAATCATTTTACTCAGACAACACAATTTCTGGGTTCCAGACCTGGTCTTGAGATATTGTATTTGATCAGGTATTTGGATTCTCAATTTTCTCTCATTTTCTTGTAGAAAAAAAGGGATAATTTTGTGTTCTAGAAGGAAGTGGAAATGTGGGAATGCATAATTATTTTTTAAATGACTTGAAGATTCAGAAACAATCACTGAACAAGTGCCCAGAATCTGTAGAGAGTGCAGCCTTCAATCACTTTCCCTTGTTCCTCCAAACACCAGACCTCAAGGCTACCAAGAGCTTTGTCTCCCAAATGTTCTCATCATGGACAAAATGTGGAAGAAAAAAAAAAAGCAGTGCTCAATTTATGTTTTTCACACCTAATGATGTGAGAAATTCTAGGCAGGCCCAAGAAACATTTTCAGTGTGGTGGGATTTGATCTCTGTGAAATTTAGCAGTTTCATTATGACAGTTTTAGCTTAATTTTGCATAGTTTTTTCTTGCATTGTTTTAAGCGTATGCTAGGTTTTCTTAGCTAATCACACAGATGGCACCGCAAACAAACCAGTAAATCTTGCTTTGTGCTTTCAAAGTGCAGGAAAAGAACTAAATGAAAATTCATACAAAAACTTTCAAGTTTGCGAATATTTTATTTTTAAATGTGATGTTAGGATAAAGATTTCACAAAGATCATTAGGACCTCAATTTTAATGGTGAAGAAGAGACATAATATCCATTGCCATTAAAAATATAATATTTCCTGGGTATCAATCGATAGCGAATTATCCATGTAAAGTTTTTTCAATGTGGGCCTTCTCAAAATCCTGGAAGAAATATTTATCCAGAGAGTTTACATGTTAATAAGTTTTGATTTTTTTGCATACTTATTTTTTAATTCTTCAAAGGTGTGTTAATTCCTTGAGGCACTAGGCACGTACAGCTGTGGTATTATTACCTTTATGCAATTAAGTAATAATCTCCATGGGTTTGTAATTTACTTTGAAGAAGCAACTTAATTCACTAAGAAAATAAGACTAAATACACTATTTGATTGATTATCTTGTCATCCTGTCAACTCTGGATAACCCAGTGGTAGGGTTGGCAAGTAAATATCATTTTTAATTGTGAAAAGAAGATTGGTCTGCATACTAGTCTTTTCTTCACAGTCTCACTTTCCTCTTTATACATCTTAGATTATTGCAGTAGCTTCCTAACCAGTCCCTTTGATTATGATGCTTATCTTCCAAATCTAATATACACGATGATATCAGATGTCATTCTAAAGTAGGATTTCAGTCATTTTTCAGCTCGGAATCGCGCCTCTTCATTGTCTGAGATCCTCCATAATACGTATTATTTAATTCTATCTTTCTGTTTGCTCAAAATCCAATTGGCCCACTGAATCATTGCTAAAAAATGGGTATGAACCAGACTGAGTGTGAATACCCATTTCAACATTAGCGCATTTAAGCAAATTGCTTGCACACTCTGTGCTTGATTCCTTATCTGTTGGAGGGGAATAACAATCATATTTCCACCTCCAGACCTTATGGAACAAAGAAATGAGTTAAAACATGCAAATGCTTAGCGTAGTGTTGAACATACAGCAAACATGAATTTAATGTCAGATATTCCTGTTATTACTGCTGCATCTGTAACTTTGTTCCTGCTGTCATTATGACCTGACACATCTCCTAGTCTCTGCATTTCAAATTACCACTCCTCTTCAAGTCCAGGGTCAGATGTTTATCTATCATGAAAATTGTATGCTTATTAAAATGAAAGGTTATGCTCCAAATTACTAAAGCATGACTTATTCCAATCTTTTTGTGTTTCTGTTAGCCTGCCTTATAGTCTAGTAGCATGCCCAGGTGCCTTATGTTGCCCAGGAGTGGCCGAACTTTTAGGGGCAGCTACACATTTTAGGGGCATTCTATACATTGTTGTGGTGCCCAACATGTCAGAAGAGCAATTGTGCAGAGTAAATATTGAAAAGCCTATAATTACTAAATATTTTAATACCACATCTTTCAAAATGTGCATCTCAGTTTAGTCTTTCACTAAATCTTCAGGTAGCTTGAAATTTTAACCTTTGGTTAAAAGTTTCCTAATAGGTGGTCTTTGTTAGCGTAGGTATTCTCTGGCCTTAATGAGATGAAACTAGGATCAATTCTTTTGTGAGAAACTCTATCTTAGTAAAATTATTTTTTTTCTACATGAGAGAGCATACATTTTGCGTAGTGTATTTTTTGTGTAGTGTTCTTGGATGCTTATATTTAATATGCAGAGTTTTGAAGAGCAAAGCCGAAAATATTTATCCCACTTTTCTTCTCATCGGCATCTCTCTCTCTCCCCAACCTTTTCCCCCTGACATATATATTTATATACACACACCTTAACTCACACTATAATATTTACTTACTGAGCCCTTTTGATATTTCTGAGGGAAGCAATCCCTTTCTCTTTTTTATTTCATTAATTTTTCCAGGAGCCATACAATACTTAAAATTTTAAATTTCAGTTCTGAGGGAATATGGAGAAGTATATTTAGAAAATCCCAGATATTCTTCATCTGAATTTCCGCCAAGAAGCAACTTATCATGCCACCAAAGCAAGATATGTCACTATGGAATTTGATTTATTATATGCTTCAGTTCTTAATGGAACAGAATAAGGCAATCTACCATGATTGTTGCTCCGAGCATAAGGTTAGAGAAGAAGTAATGCAAACAACCTCAGAATGGGGATGATGGAAGCTATCCGCTGCTCTCTGGGCTTCTTGCTGACATCCACCTTGCATCCCCGGGTCACTCTCAGCCAGATCATCTCAATCATTGGTCTCCTGATGTGACATCGGAACAAGCTGAAAAATTATTTTTTTTTAAATTGGAAAAATAAGTGGCTACCCTGCATCCTCTGTGGAAAATTTGGAAGTATACTTTGTAAATATGAGAAATTCATGAGGCCAAAGTGATTTATATTCTCCTTCAAGAAAATAGGGATTGGGGTAACAGAGAACCTTCTTATAACTCATGCAACTCATTGCAAGGTCAGTAGCCAATAAAGACATCACCATCCGTGATTAATTGTGGATGGGTACCACCCCCAACTTTCCTTTTATTCCAGAGACCTAGATAAATGCTCTGATAGGTCCTTTGGTGTTCCTGCTTTGTCCTTCTCAAGCATCTAGCAAGACACAGGAAGGGAGGATTGAAAGGGTATGTGAGACTGACCAGTTTTATCTCAGAAGTAAAATTTTCCAGATACTGAAGAGATGCTTTTGCGGGATGAAAAATAAAGAAGTAGACCTTTTTGACAGGCATATGAACTATCTTAACAGTCTTCTTATCATAATTAACAGATTTCTGCACTTGGTTTTATGTCTTAAAAATATCTAGCTGTTTGCTTTTCCAGGAAGTGAGAAATAAATTTAGATTTTTTTTTGAGGGTAAAATAATGACTTGGACTTGCTCCCTGATGATATTTAACTGGATTCACAGAGGCAATCACTTAGTAATAATTTCTAATGTCATATTTGTAGATGGACATGTTATTTATTTCCATTTTATAAGTCCACTGATAATTTCAATGCATATTACAAACATCTTAAATATCTCATGTTTATTTGAAGTTAATTATGTATTGTTTATAGGATTCTACTGATCGCTCTGTGTTTATAAAACAAAACCTACATTGTTACAGAATCTTTATTTACTCTCTCTACCTGTCTTATCTGCAGGCTGGAAGATAGCTATTTATAATGTCATCACATATTTGTATGAAACTTCAGAGTTTTCAAAATACTTCATGTTTATATTTCTCTTAATTCATAAAGCAACCCTTTAAACGATGCATAGGTTATACTGTTTTAATCCCATTTTTCAGATGAGAAAACTGAGGCAAGAAAAATCAAATGATTAGCTTGTTCATAAATGGCAAAGCCAAATGGCAATAGAAGTAAAGGTAATTATAGTATGTGTTTATATCTGTATGAATGTGGTCCTCAAATGCATTAAGTCCTTAGCAATCATTTGCTATCCTTAAAATTTCCTGATGTGCAGAGCTGAAGCAAGAAACCTAAAAGTACAGGTCCTGGCCATTGTTGGTAAGAAAAGTCACATGTTGAGGTGAGAAAAACTGCTAAAACACCTAAATGATTGGTTTGATTAGTTTCAAGTGCAGATGTTCTTGATCAGAGAATAAGGTTTCTAGGGCCTGGTAGAGAGAAAGAGAGACTCTAAAACAAAACAATAACTAGTTTCTTCCTTAAGAAATTAAGATAAATTTAAGGATGGAAGAGGAAAGAGCTGATGATAAGGTAAAGAGGATGATGGGAAAGTTACTTTAAGCGAGAATCAGGTGGCTACTTAAAATACAAGGGTAAAAATTCTTGGTGAGCAGGGATGTTTAATACTCATTGAAGCATTTGCTTATGTGGTTTGAAATTGAATCTTCACTTGACCCAGAACCTTTGGTAAAATTTTCTAAACTTACATAATCTACACATGTATAATCCCTACCAACTCTGTGGAATCAGCAAGAGGGCCACGATTCACACTTGGAGTTGCAAATAGTGCCCATAGAAGGTGAGATGAGGTGAGATGGGAGTTCAGCAAAGATGGGAACTCTGAATAAAAACATCATGGAAATATAAACAGTTGGTAATTTGGGGAATTTGATTATCAGAGGAAAAGATACTGTTACAGGAGAAGATGAACAGATTGGAGTGAAATGTTTCAACTTGCTCACTCTCTATGCTCATCCTTCTTTATTTATCGCCTGTACTTTGGTTTTCTTCTGTGAAGTAGTTTTTTTTTTTATATATATTTTAAAAGTTTCTTCCAGTGGCTAACTGTATAATTTTGATGTCCAATATACAGGGAAGATTCACAGAATTCATGATATGTGAGACTGACCAATTTTATCTCAGAAGTAAAATTTTCCAGATACTGAAGAGATGCTGAAGAGGGAGGAAGCTTAGCTAATGTGAAAAATTGCTAACTTACTGGTGGAAGATCATGGGAGTCAAAAAAGGCAGAATTTGCTAACCAGCTGTGTTGTGTAATGATTGGTATCTCTTTGCCAAGTGAACTCACCTCAGACTCTCAATTGAAAGAGCTGCAACTGTCCAAATCAATCCTTCTCCATGTTTTTTGATAATTCTCTAGGATGAATGTTATTATAGTCCTTTTTTGCTTCATGCTCCCTTATCCTTAAAAGTAGAATATTTTGGGGGCTGGGGCTGGGGCTCAAGCAGTAGCAGCGCTCGCCTGGCATGCGTGCCGCCAGGGTTGGATCCTTAGCACCACATACAAACAAAGATGTTGGGTCCGCCGAAAACTAATAAATAAATATTAAAAAATTCTCTCTCTCTCTCTCTAAAAAAAAAAAAGTAGAATATTTTATCAGTTTGTGTGTGCGGGTGCGCGCGCGCTCGCACACACACACATCAATATTTTTGTAAGTATGGTTGACCTTGACTGAACTTTTGGAGTTTGTGAGGCCCATCCTGGGTGTACAACGATCTTCCATCTCCTTAGTTCCAATCTCTTTCCATCACCTTTGTCTCATTTCTTATCTCAGCCTCAAAACACATCTCATACATAGCAATTTACAACTTTTTAGTATGTGTTTATGAAACGAGTCACAATTTAACTGCATTAGACTTCAACGTGAAGGTGATTGAGTTCCTTCAAATAACCTTCACTGAGGATGATTACATTTCTCTGATACAAGAAAAGATAAAAAAGACACTTTCTTCTCTTAGATACTGAGGAAGAAATGTTCTTTGTCAATGGTCTATCACTTTCTTTTTCCTTCCTTTTTACCTTCTTCTCCTTGACATCCTGTTGCTCTGCAGAGATCCAGAAAATAGAGTGTTCTCATAAACACAGATACATGTTGTGATTTGGAGGCTAGTCATGAATTGCTTTCTTTTTGGCCAAAATGTCACCACTTCTATGGATTTGGAATGAATAGGCCTTGCGACTTTACCAAATAGCTGAGAATTCAGATGAGTTATGGCTGGAATGTTTTCCAAGTAAAGATGTTTTTTGAATAGCAAGAAGCAAGAGGCCCTGGACCTGACCTTCCTCATTTACGCACCCATGTAAGAGGCACATATATATAATTTGCATATACCTTAGGAGTATTACCTCCCATACTTTGTTTGACTCAATTATTTCTTTCATATAAAAATAAGTTCTTCCTAAAAGTAATCCAGATGATAACATTTTCTCCAATGTTTCAAGTTTGCAAATATTTGGTATTATATCTGTATTAGAGATACCCACAGACCATACTTATCTAAAATTATAATGACAAGAACTCTTCTGATGATTTAATAAATATTCAGAACAAGCAGCTTTGAGGGTTGGAATTTAGTTATTTGGCTTTTATAAAATAATATTCTCATTTGTTGGCACCCTGGATGTTTTAGTATATTCATTGACTCAGGATTTATCTAATTGGTTTATAGAAAAGATAATTTAATCAAATGCTTAATTTATTTTCAGAAATGGTAAATTAATCCATGTGTGCTTTTAGAGGTTTTCTGTCCATGAGGAAAATCTCAGTTTAGAAATCTCTAAATCTAAACACGATCAAGAAATGAAAACAGCATTTTCTCTTTTCCTTTCTTTTTTTTTTTAACTTTTCTATTTCATCTGCTGTTTCACTGGAGTGCCAAATTGCTCTTCAAAAGATCTTAAGCCTCTTTCAAAATTCTCACTAATTTCAAGTGATAACTAAAATCATTGGTTATAGATCTAGTGTCAAATAAGTCTTTATCTCTTCCTGTGGGCGGCTATCTTCTTGACTGATGTAAGTGAAAAAAGAACTGCATTTCTTTTTTCCAGTTGAAAATGGACAATTTAGCCACCACATGCCTGCCAATGTACCTCCGTATGAGATGTAATTATATGTGAAATAATAACCTTGCTGCCAAATAGTTTTTAGTGCTTTGCTTTATATGAGAAACAATACATTTTTAGTTCCAAAAGGCAATAAGATAATGACATTCAAGTCAATCTCTTGCTGCTTTTACTTTCTTACTACA